>NC_089141.1:37589156-37891537 GCF_009819655.1 Sylvia atricapilla | reverse complement strand
GCTAACTCTAGGCCTGACACAGGCAAGGTCTGGCTGGCACATCCTGGTAACGCATCCAGACAAAAATTCCCACTGGCAAACTGAGCAGGGAAGCAACAGCCCATACACATATCACAGCCAAAGAAAGATCACCTCATGTAATGGGAGAGAGGGAATCTGTAACCACCAACCCATCACAGAACCACCTGCCCCCCACCCCAATATGCATCTGTGGGTGAGCCCCCACCCAGAGATAAGATAAACCTGGGACTATTGTCTGGGTGATACCTCAGACCTAGCGGGAGAAGAGTATATTGCTGATGATGGACACAAAGAATGCAGAATTAAAGAGCCACAAGGAAAGGTAACTCAGCAACTGTGCTGAAATCAGCTTTGTTTGCTAAAATAAGTAAATAAGGAAAAATTTTGGATGACCTTAGGACTCCCACCATCAAGAAGCCCATTGTGAAGAAAGACCAACAGGACCCTGCTGGACACATGGACTGTAGCTGTCTTCTGCTCGATCTCTCTCTTTCTCTGCTCCATCTTTTAAATTTCTTTGTCTCTCTCATAAATAAAATCTATATTATTGACTTTGACATATCATCTCATTTGCACCTTAATTCCCACAGAATCATCTCATTATTCACATCTTAACAAATACAGACCAACTTTGGTATGTTAACAATTGCATTTAATTAATTGCATTTAATTTTTATTGCTTTGTCACATTTCAGCCTTTACAACAATGTTTGACTCTTTTTGTAACTATATGCATACAATATTATACAGGTTACATACTACTATTATAATGTTGTCTGGTACCACACCAGAATAACTGACTTTATTGAAACATACACACAAGAAAAACTCCAAACCCCCCCCCAAAAAAAACCAAAACAAAACAAAGAAACAAAAAAAACCCCAAAAAAACCAAAAAAAACCAAAACAAAAGAAAAACAAAAAACAAAACCAAAACAAACCACCACCACAACCACAACAAAACCACACAAAAAACCCCCCACCAAAACAAACAAAATACCTCCCAAAAACAAACAAACAAACAAAAAATTAAAAAGTTCCACACTGGAAACAAATATCAGAAAAGTCTACAAAGAACTTCATCTCATATAAAAGCATCACATTCTTCCATTAAATAAATATTACCAGTCTTGGTGGAGTTTCCATAAAATTCATTATATGACTGAGTTCACAGCATGGTTTCTGTGATACTTTTAAAAGCAAAATAATGCAAAGGATTTGAAAAAATAAAACATTGTGCTAGTCTTGAAGGAACTGAAATGATCTTAAGATACTACTAAGTGAGATTACAAACAATGGAGAAAGCATAAGCATATGAGAGAGGATTAGGAGCCAAAGAAAGCACGATACCAATGGCTTTAAAACAACTGGTGAAGATGCTAATCTTAAGAAATAAAATAATTGACTTGTTAAGACCTGTATTCCAATTGAATTGGAAAATACCTGAAATTCTTGGTGTGGTGTTTTTGGTTTTTTTTTTTGTTTTTTTTTGTTTTTTTGTTTTGGTTTTTTTTTTTTTTTTGTTTGTTTGTTTTGTTTTTGTTTTTGTTTTTGTTTTTGTTTTCTTTAAGTGGAAACAAAATAAACCAGCTAAGAAAAGAGACCTGGATTAGTAGGCCGGAGTAAGATGTCACTTAGTAGCATTGGGTGCAGCTCATACATTGCTCTCTACATTACAAATAGCTTGAGAAAAATTTTAAGTGCTTCTTACACATTAGATACTTACCTATGTAAGAAAGTTTGTATTCATGAATGCCCATCAACTGTTACACTGCATTAAGTGTGCTACTGAAACACAGGTGTAGTTCCTCCAACAGGAACCCAGTTCATACTCTCCAAGCCTGCTCTAGGGTGTTACTCAAAGCAGAATTAAGGGCAATGACAAGGAGATCCAGTTAAAATGAGCACTCTTTTTTAGAATTAAAACGCTGCTGTAGACACATCCTCTACCTCTGGGACAGACACCATCCAGACAAAATTCCGCAGTGATTTGCAACTAAGTAAAGGGTATGGTCAGATGTTTTGCCTCTCAGCATATACACATGAAGAGAACTGTATAGAAAGGAGGGGTTAAGTTCAGATGCTACAAGAAAAAAAAAAATCAGCTTTCCTGCATATCTGATGCCTAGTTTTGAGCACATAAAAAGCTTTCTATATTTCTCTCTGCTTGCTGAATCATTTACTCCTGAAATATGTTTCTCAGAGCTCAGCAGCATTGAGCATGGTGAGATAAGGCATGACAGTGACAGAATATCCATAAGCAATTGATGGAGCAAGTGAACTGGCAGAATTCCAACAATTTTGGGATTTTTGGAATAGCCATGAGGTGTATTCATCATACACAACAATGAGATGAGAATATTTGCTCAATTTCTTCTGGTGTCTAAACCAGATAAGTGTAGAATAAGGAAAAGCTTTAGGTTTATTTACAGCAAGTATATAAAATATTAAAAATCTTGGTTGGGTTAAGTAAAAAATAAATGCTAGCATTATTTTCCTCATGGCACATTTTAATGTTTTGCTGTTTCTATGCTGCCCATCTCATTAAAACTTCGACATTCCATATGAAAATGTAGTGTATTTTTTTCCAGTTGTATCAACAAGTGTTGAAAACTTGTGGATCATTCACTGAAAACTTGTTTCACAGGAGATAGGTAGTTAAATATGGATTTTTTTTTTTCTGGTCTTCAATGAATGCATATTAACATTTTAAAATATGCACATTATTTCAAGAATGTTGTGCAAATATTTTCACAAAGGCTTCATCATCTGGTAAAGGCAACCATAACTTCCTTCTCTATTATAAATACATATGCATAGATGTATTAAAAATGTATATATATATATATATATATATATATATATATATTTTAGAGATCGCTCAATTGTTACAAAGAAAGAAGGATTTCAAAAACGTTTAAGAGAAAGTTAAAACAAATCTCTTCAATTTATAGATATAGATAACTTGAGATGCTGATAAGAATGTGAATCATTCATAACCCAGGTCTGTCAGAAGTTAACTCCAAATATCTGAAGGGCTATCTACCCCAAGAAGATAGTTTTGGGGTGTGCACAGTTCAGAATGACAATACCTGGAATCATAATTATAAATGGTAAATTGTTTATGATACTATATTTGGTGTAGGAAAATCTGGAAGTGTTTCTCATGAAGAAAAAGTTTAACTAGAATAAGAGGGGAAAAGTGGTGCTTCCTTCACTTTCACAGAAAAAAGATCATGAAGATAAGCATAGAAAGAAAATCTTGGGGTGAGACTTCACAGTAAGATAGGCAATATGATATAGCAAAAGGTCATTATGCCAGTGTAACTTTAATATCAATATCCAGTGATATCCTAATTAATACTACTATAGTCAACTATCTTATTATTCTTGTCATTGAAAATTTTATTTAATTATTTGTTTCCTGAAAAAACTCATATATATATATTTTTAAAAAAAGCCTTGAAAAATTAATTTAAAAATCTAACTGTCCCAGAAGAGTATTTTTATAAATTTACTGATAATATTTTGTTCAGAATGTTTAATTATTTAAAGTAACTTTATTATTTTTTATGCATTTTTATGATTAATAGTTTCAGGTTTGTACTCAAGTAGTTTCCCTAGTCTTCAGTATTTTTAGAGGATAAGCATTTTTTTAAATCTAGTTCAATACAGGTTTTAATTTTATAGGGACGATCACCTCAAAGGATAAATTACTGTGTAGTAAGATTAAGGAGGCAAAGCTCTTCTCCCAGACGCACTACAACATAAACTGCTATGGTAGAAGGAGGCAAATGAGCAAATGACAAAAAAAACCCCAACAACAACAACAAAAAAAACCAAACAACCAAGTCTGTTTTGCAGATGATGAAGTCATGATGAAGTCATGGCAGTGGAAAAAAGTTTTAGACACTTTTTTAAAAGGAGAGAAGCATGCCTGGGTTGTTTAATATGCAAAGTGCTTCAAGTCTGCCCTCTGAGGTTGGCAGTGCTCACTCTGCACAGAAATGAGAGGATCAGTTCTAGTGGACACAATGGAAATCCTTTCCTTCCCTACCACAGTCTCCTCCTGAGGTAAAAAGGAGAATGGTCTGGCCAAAAGCTAAGCTCAGTATCAGTTTATTCCTACTCTTAGTATGTATGTTTGTACTTTCTAATAATTCAAATTTCTGTTTAAAAAGAGTATATGATAAAATGTGCCATACTACCCATTTCTTTCAAATTATTTGTTTATGGTCATCTCAAGATTGTGAAAATTTCTGTGGTTTTGGACAAAAAATTATGGCTTCTCTTCCTTGTATAACCAACCATCTTGCTTCATTCTGGTCAATAGAGTTATTGTAATTTACATTAATGAGTACTTATATCTAAAAAAATCTTTTAAAAAGAACTTCTGTCAGAGTCTGGGGCATCCCTTTGGTCGCCTGGAAGGTCACAGATCTCAGCAGAGAGGTCTGGGACCTGAGCAAGAGGGCTTGAGATCTGTACAGGGAAGTTTGAGATCTGTAGACCCTGGCACAGAGCCCAGGATGACACAGTCTTTGACTTCAGCCCGTGGAAAAAAGCTTCTAACACGGAGAGAAGAATTACAAGTCACAAAGGTGTGAAGACAGTAGTGTTGTGTATCACAGGGTGGAAAATTTTGTAGTTTTGGGGTTCTTAGAAAGGAAGTGAATAGGGAACAAGATGGAGGACTTAGGGCAGCGCCCTGGCTTCTTCTTCTTCTCCCTTGGCCTCCATCTCCTGCTGTGACAGTGGCACAAAGCAGTTTAAGGGGATTGGGTCAGAGTAGAGACGACCCTGTTAGTATGGGTGACAGGTATGGGCACATAACTGTAAATAATATACACGTAATTGTCTGTATAAGAAGGCTGCAACGTCCCACCACAGGGGGAGTCGTCTCATGTCCCAGCTGCTGAACGGACCCCAGCTGAGTGCAGAGAACATTGTGAGATATGAAATAATAAACAACACGAGAAACCTTGAAAAACAAGACCTTGAAGACTCCATCTCATTCTTGCATCTGTCTCGGGGCTTTCAAAGGGCAAAGACTCTCAACCACCTGACTCTTGGGTGAGGCAAAACACCCAAGAAATTTCACCCAAGTAAGGTGGGTATTCACCTCACTGAACTGCCCACATCTAGCTCTATTCATTTATATCCTTGCAGAAAACTGAAAGCTTCCTTCCTTAAGAAGAGAAGAAACATGGTCACTATTAGAACATAATCCATAATTTTGTCTTCAATAAATGCCTTAAAGTGAGATGGATGGTGATCAATAAATATATGTAAGACAAGTCTAGGGAAACTACCCTAGATGAAGATATCCACAGTGTATGTCTTCTTTTGTAAGATTTCCTTCTTCTGTACCTATATAACTATATAACAGAAATATTTGATATTGACATAGCAAGAAATCTGATATTATTAAATATCTGGATATTTGCAAAAAAGACAAAAAATCCAGCTTATTTTTCTTACAAGTGTTGGACAAAACAGAAGTGCTATGCGGAGAAATCAATGCTACTTTCAAAGTAGACCAATGAGTTTTGAGTTCATCTGCATATCACTTGAGCTTTATATTTTGGTCTCATGCAATAAAAGACCAGAACTAAATAATCTTTTAGTTCACAATTTGTTTTTCCCTCACTTTATCATCACATTTAGCATTTGAAAATGTGAGGAACATGGGTTGTGTTGTACTGAACCTTTGAAAGACTGTCTCAATGCCTTATAAGGCATTGAGAAAAGAATGTATGTATTTTTTATACCACTTACTTAAAACAGAGTTCACTCCCATGTCTCAGTGATTGATGAGATGTCCCTGGTGTAAACAAAACCTAATTTTTTTAACTCCAGCTCCTTTTGCTAGAGAAGAGTCTGTGTTTTGTTCCAGTGCCTATTCTTAAAGAAAGGTCACTTCTGTGGAAAATGAAATAGATATTTCTGCCAAGAGATGGTGCAGAAGTAAACATGTAAACCTATTATCCCGTTTCTGACTGCAGTAGGTTGTATCCTGATATAGTTACAATTAAATCTAAAGGGTAAAGCCTCAGCTATTTGAGAACAATGAAGTAGGGTGAAATCATATAGCATTCCTAAAAAGAAAATTTAACATTTTTTAAAAAAAATCTTTCTGAAGTACATATAAAAAGTCCACCCTTATCTTTACTGGTTTGTTTAGCCAAGTGTCTGTTTGAGACTTTGAAATTTGCCATGATGGATGAATATATCCATGTAATTCAAAGAAGTTTACAAAGGCAGCATTTTCAGATTTGATCTACTTTATTGTAAGAAATAAACTAACTGATAAAAAGCATCAAAAAGATCATTTTTCAGAAGTGTAAAGTAACAGTAAATAATAGATTACAAGAGAGCACATTGTTGCTATTGACTGGCTTTGATTGCCATCTTTGTAAGCTTATGCACCAAGAAAATAACTATTTGATGAATTCTTATAGGAGCATGTATATTAATATATTAATGCATTAATGTATATTAGAACATAATTAAAGCTATATCATCACCTTTTTTCTCCTCATATTGAATGTCATACCATTTCCTAACAGGATACCCTTGAATGAACTGTATCTAAAGAGTAATAAAATATTAAATATAAGATTACTGTTTTAGCTATAACTATTTTAAAAAATTGCATGCCTTAATTATAATGTGATGTGTAAAAAGCTGTATATATTGCTTCCATACAAAGTAATGTAATTTCTCTGTAGTCAGTGCACAACTTTTAGCAGTAGATTTAGCAGTAGTGAGGGACATTAATAAGAGTAAGTTTAATTTTTTAGTTGATTATTCAGATTTTGTGTATATTCTATGATAAATTTCTTTGTTAGTGCCTTTGTCCAACTTCTCTTTTTTACTCATTAAAAAAAGGCAGATGTAGAAAATTTTGCTAAATTTTAGCAAATTCTTTTTTAATTGTCTTCAGTACAATTTTGTTGGTTTTCATCGAAAAAGGTCTCTCAATAAAAGGAAACAGTTGAACTGTAGCACAAAGAAGTAGTTATCTTGAGAAAGTAACTTAAAATAATTTTTAATCTGGTGTCCTAACATATTTCCTTAGTATAATAGGAGCAAGTAAAATGAAATCTGATCTTAATAAATGTATATTTTGCCAGAGTAGTATGGTCTATTGTATTTGTTCCATGACAGTGCCCTGGTTCCATCCAGGACAGGGTTAATTTTTCTGCAGTAGCCAGGAGGGGACATGGCCAGGGCCTAGATATTATTCTATACCACCTCATGTCATTGCCAGGGGTGGTAGGAAGGAAGTCTCTCTCTCTTCTGAGGAGATGGGGTTCCTTCCAGTTGAAGGAAGATGGCAGATGGAGTCCAGTATTTCTTTATGGTCGGGGGCTTTCAGTGTAAATACTTTCCTTTTTCTTATATATTTTATTAATAATATTGTTGCTCTCACTCTTAGCTTGCTTACCTTATTGCTGTTTCCAGTAAGTTTTTCTTATCCCAAACTGTAGTCTTTGCCTTTTGTGGCTCCAGTTGGAGAGGGGGCAGGAAAGCAAAGTGGCACATGGCTTTTTTAGTGGATCTATTATATTGGAGAACACCATTCTTTAACTATGCCAAATAGATAAACAGAGGTTCCATGATAATCCATATCAGATGCTCAAAATTTACAATGAGTCCAAGAGAACATTTTAAGATAGTAATTTTTATCAGCAATGACTGAATATATATAAAAAAAAGAAAGTGTTTGAATTCAAAAGGTTGGACAAAAAGACAGAATAGAGGTCATTAGGAAAAAATCACCTGCGAAACAGAAAATATGGCAAACACAATGGTCTGAGGTTTTAATGAGAGGTCAAAGCATGGAGATACCAGTAATTTAGGCATTTTCAAAGAATATGAAAAAGAGAGGTCCGTAAAGACACAGCCTAGTCCAGCATACATAAACCTAATAAACACTCTGGTGTGAGAAAAAAATGTATGAAGGTTAAACATACTGAATTCTCAAATCCCAGATATTGGACAAGACCAAACAGAATTTTCAAAGACCTATTAGCATTTCAGAAACACTTTTTTTCAAATATTTTTTGTAAAATTAGCTTACCTACAAAACAAATAGAAAAAATTTTCACATTTATCATTTCATATACTAGTGACATTATGTTGCTGAATGCACACTAGTTGCTCTTCTTAATGGAATTAATAATTGTTTAAAGGGAAGTCTTACTTTAATTAGGAAGTGATTCATGTGACCTCATTGCACAAGATGTCTCACAGAACATATTTTTAGAAAAAATAACTTTGGATTTTACTGTGTACTCAATCAGGAAAATCACATCACATGCTTCACATATATCAGCAAAAACCCTAATTTGTTTATCTATTTTAGGAATATTTCAAGTTTGTTGGCTTATTTCCCCTATAGTCTTGCATCATTTACTTCTGTTGAAAATGAAGATAAACAAGACATTGGAATTTCCTTCTACACATATATAACCTGGAGTCTAAATTCCATTCTCAAGAATTAAAAAAATACTTTTGCAGATTACTGTAAGGTAATAAATAACTGTACTTCAGCTACTCAATGTTATTTTCTGAATGTCTTTTCCCTCCTACATCATTCCATACAATATGTGAGGTACCTTGATAAAAGAGCAATGACACTGAACTTTTAATGGGCAGTACAAATCGTATTTCCATAGAAACTTGCTGTGAAACACATCATGTGTAATATCTACTTACTGTCTGGGAGCTACTTATTTGTCAAAACTTAGGTTCTTAAATGCCCACAACCCATGACCCTTTTAAACTACCTGCAGTAAAATTTAACAAATATTAATAATCAATTTAGCAAGGCTAGGGATTTTTTTTTGGTTTGGGTTTTTTTTGGTTGGTTGGTTGTTGTTGTTGGTTTTTTTTAACAGATGAAGAAGTTAAAAGCCTGGCTCTTCCTTACTCCAATGAAATATGACAAAGTGATTGCAATAAAGGGAAATAGAAGCAACAGACTCCAATAAATCATTAATACCCAAAGGAGCTGTTGCAAGTGATCTTAAACCCATAAGAAACCATGCTTCTGTTATTGTAAGGTAGATGTGAATGTAGCTGTAGATTTAAAGAGTCTGGTTTTTCACTATGTCAAACATGTAGAGGGAAGTGGAATGAATTGCCTTCTGGAGGTGGCTAAGCACACTCCAGAGGTTGCCTCCTGTAGGAAGTTATCACTAGATTAAAAAAATAAAAACCAACCCAACTTAAAAAGAAAGAGTCCGAAAGAGCTTTTGTGTTAGGTAAACACAGTATAGGTCTATCCATCTTGAATAATAATAATCAAAACTCATGCTTTGAACTATCCTGATTCATGCAGTCCTTACAGCTAATGAACCTCAGCTTGAAAAAACAAAGTTATGCACATGATAACTTAGTATTTCTATAAATTAGTTTACAATCCTATTAACATTTTCACTGACTTGATAAATCTGTCCCTCAGAAGCTCCTGTCCCAGTGAAATTCATTCAACATTTTCAGTGAGCTTCTTGTAACAGGTGTCAGAGTCTGGGTTAAATAGTGTCTGATGTGAAATACCTGAATTCAAGAACCTAAATTACAAATCCTTCTTAAGGGGAACAAAGACAAATATCTTTGCAATTTGAGCTTCAAGTACTCAGATACACAAGTTACTTCTGGGGGAAAACAGCCAAAAATTCTTCTGGAAAACCGGCATGTGCCCATGTTCACGTTTACATTAGTTTATCACTGAGATAAATTGATGTCAGATTTCATGTTCAAATGCAAGCAAAACTTGCAAGTGATTTCGAAAAAATCTTAAATAAATAATCAGTGAATATTCCCACCATATTGCAACACAGAGTAAAAGTAGAAGTGAAAATAATAATAAAACTCTGTGCAAAGCAACTAGGTGAATATTGAGAAACGTAAAAAGGGAGGGATCATCAATAAGAGCAATGCATCTATATCTAACTGAAGAATGACACAAGAAAATATTAAAATGGAAAGCCTTTTATAGCCAGTGGGTTTTAAAACCCAAATACTGAAGCCGAAAGGTGAAAAATCTGAGGACAGCAAGAGATCCAATTCCGAAATTGCAACTGAAAAGAGACAACCCAGAGGCAACATTCGTTCAAACCCTGATGATCAGTCTGAAAGAATAGAGCCTGAGGGCAAAAAACATTTAGACCCTTGCAGTAAATTTGAAAGGAGTGAGCTTTAGGGCAGGAGCTGCAGAGGCCTTAACAATGAGCTAGGATGGAGAGATCTTCAGGACTGGCTCCAGTCAGGACCTGGGATGGGAAAAGTAAGGAGTTGGCAGGGGACTATGTGCATCCTGGAGTCTCTGATAATGAGCTTCACTGTTATGTTCTGGCCATTACCAAATACTGAATTTAAATTAATACGTGGCACTGCATACTAAAGCAGTAGAGTAAAAGAAAAACCAGCAGAGACATCACAGCTTGTCCAAGACTTAAGCTGCCTCCTTTGGTGTGCAAATCCAAGCCATCAAGTTAACAAAACTGACTGGTCAAATAGTTTGCCTAATGCACATTATGTCTCATCAAATGGCATTACCATTTTTTCAGGATATTTAGAACTCTACAGTAAAATTTAAGGTGACTTTCTCTCCGATAAAGAGAATATAATTTCTATTGCTTTATTATATATATAACAAATACTATATTATGCTATATTATACTATGCTTTATTATAAATATAATAAATACTATAATATAATTTTTTTCTTTATTTTGTCTTACTAGTATACACTATGTGGTGATCTATGCTCATAAATTTAAAGGAAAAGAATTAAATAAAATATTACCAGTAATACGGGTTTTGTAAATGTGTAGTTTTGGTAAGGGAAAATTTCTTACTTGGTAAATCTTTGCAAGTGTTCTGCCTTTCTAAAAAATGAAATCTCTACATGAAGATTTTCAGGATCAAACACAAACTGCTTAAGTTAGATATCCTGATATATGAAAGAGGAATGTTTCTTTCCCATCACAGAATCCTGACTTCCTAAATAAGTATCCTAGAATTCATTCATAAGCCAGCCAAGTGAAAGAAGCCCCCTAGAGGTGTCCTCATGGCAGCTCAGAACCTCAATAGTGGGCAGCTGCTCTGAAGACAGTTTAAGAAAGGAGATTTCAGAGTTGTGCTCCCTGGAATTCCTCTGTGTTCAGCCAAGTAACGTCTAATGTAATGAGCACCCAGTGGTAGCTACTGGTAACCAAAGCATAGGCTCTGGAATAACCTTAAAGAACTGAAAAACGAGGGTCTCTTTAAATGAATAATAACTTTCAGTGCATACATGCTTCTACGGGTACTGCATCAGGTTTCAATTTCTTTGGTGTTTTCTTTCCTTCCTTTCTTAAAAAGTAACCTCAATTAAAAGCATGCCCACTTTTCAGAGGCCAATTGCAACAGTTTTTAGAGCTATACAAGGATTTGTCATAATATTTCAACCCTTTCAAACATAGGCTGAATATGCTATCTCTTCATAGGAAGTAATAAGCTTTCAAGCCTTTATCTTTAGTCTCATTATCCTTAAACTATTTCAGGTTTTAATTCAGAAATGGAAGGACTTATAGATTCTTCCCATGACCACAGAGTCTTTCATCCTTTAATGAGGTAGCAGTTGATGCTTCTTAATGGGAATGTCTGACTGTTCTGCTTCACAGCAATTCTTATATATTCAAGAACTATGGAAGTAATCACGTTCTGTAGAAATATATCCTACTACAGCGAGTGATATGGTTCTCAGATTTCCAATTTATATGTTTCAAATTAATAGCTGTTTACTCGACTGTACAATAAAAAGGGTAGTTATCACTGGAGCTAATTCATTACATAGTACTTTATTTCTGAGATTCCCAATCTTTCCATGTACAGGACACAAAGTAAGCAATTACAATAAGCATATATCTGTCAAGATATAAGGTAATGTTTAGATTACCTCAGCCACTTTCTGCAAAGACTCATCACCATGCCATTTAAAAGACTTTAAAGAATGTATTTGCTATCTGAAATTGATTAGAAACAAGGCAAAATGGGAGAAACTGAGGACAAGAGCTTTAAGCACCAACAGTCTAATTTTTAATATAATGCAGATTTCATTACCTACTAGTTTAATTTATACCATTTGTTCAGCACTGCTTTCAGCATTTAGGGCAAAATAAGGCTGAATGATATTCCCTGACTGGTAATAAATAAATATTTATTTATTACCACTCAATAAATATATTTAACATACATTTAATCAATGCTACTTATTAGTACAGGAAAAATGTTAGTAACTTTATTCTTCAGAAAAGTTAAGGTCTGCTTTTTTGTTCTTTGGAGTCTTATCACATTGATTGTAAGCAGAACAGGCAATACAAACAACCTACCAGAGAATGAAAATCCTTCTAGGAAGGGAACCATCATCTACCTGGTGTTTTTTCAGGCTTGCAGTGTTTTCTCTGGTTCAAGGGGAGAGGGATAGTGAGGACTGTTCAGAAACACCAGGCTAAACATTTGAAAAAGGAAAAGATTCCCACCTGAAGATGGCTGTGGTTGCCTAGGATGCACAGAGTACTTCAAACAACAAAGCCTAAATATAGGCAAAAAAAAAAGTTCTTCCAATGTTACTTGCTTTATTGATTGTTTTTATGAAATTTGCCATAATTAAATATGCATAAATACTACAGCTAGACTGTAGGAAAAGATATTAGAGCTTTTAGAGGGAAACTACCAGTATTGAATGATTGGTAGTTTTCATTTGATCCATTTGTATGTATATAACTGCAATGCTGAAAAAGAAGCCCCAGTGAAAAACACTGCACACAGGCAAAGACTTCTGAATTACGAAAGTGTCAGTACTCTTCAAAGTTGTTGGCAGTGTTCATCTTTATAGTATTTGGGTCCTTAGTTGGTTCTGTTGCACAGCTTGAGATGGAAGAAGAGTTTAATATAGTTAGAAGGGTTTTTGCATACTATACATGTATTTTCATACAGATTTCTTTAATTGCTTCTCTCAATTGCTACTCTAAATTTGAATTAAGCTATGGAATTCACAGAGTTTTACAAGGAAAAAGTGATTAATTAATTCCTGAGTGTATGTTATTTCTCCCTTTTAGAATTCTAAACTGTGAACCCTCAGAAATATTTATCTATTAAGGTTTGTTATGTATTTTAAGAATGATTATTTTGATGGTTTTGGCATAAGTTATGTGATCATCTCTCCTCTTCTTCTAAAATGCAAATAATAAATTTACTGTATAAATGAAACAATCTGAAAGATGAATTGAATTGCAGTCTTAAAACTCTCAGTAACTAAAAAGACGCTGGTACATTATGGAAGTATTGAAAATAGCTGATTATTTTTTAACAAAGGAAAATATGTTTCTGAGCATGAGCAGCTTTATGTTCTCTCATTAAAGAAGCTGATCTACTAAAAGACTTCAAAGCTTTAGTATTGGTGTTTGAGAAATATGATGCTTATTTCTTTAGTCAACAAAGTAAAATATTAAAAGTCAAAATGTTTTCTTTAATGCAAAATATTTTCAAGATGCAATAACTCATTTCTCAGTTCAAAATATGAGAAAATGTAATTAAAATTGAGATTTATTGAGGTATTTGAAGAAATAGAAGATGTTATAAAGTTGCAAAAAAAAATGTCTGGTGGTCAACACCATGCAAGATTCAACATTAGTTAAAGACACCTCAGCTCATGGCTCAGACACTAAATTAGGATTTTGTCCAAAATCAGAGCCATAGTCATGATTCTGAAATCCAGATCTAACCAATAGATCTGAATACATATGACTGCAATAGAAATTATATATGTAGAACTCATCACAGCATCTGGTCCCTCTTGTAGTTTAGGTCATATTCCATTCAATCTCTGAACCAGTATAAACAATATGACATCTCAGGAAGTACAAGCTGTAGCTGTGCATTGACTGTAAAATGCTTTGGGCAAAATTAAAGACAAAGAGGGTTATTCTTTAAGAGGGAAATCACTTTCTTTTGAGAGGAAAATTACTTTACATGCATGATTTTATTATGCTACTGAATTATAGATAAGGCAGTTCATTCCTGTGTCATTCATGAGCCTGTCTTTGTAAGCCAAAATAAGGAGTAGGTTTTTACACGCTTATGTAAACTAAATCACAATGTTTATATGCATTTAGATACACACAATTCAAACCTGTACAGAACTTCTTCCTAAATACACATTTTAAAAAATTTAAATCTGAAATTTTAAGTACAAGGCTGATTTCATTCTGTTCCATACAACAAGTAAATTTGGAATCGAGATCTGTTCTTTGAGTATTTAAAGGTGACAATTTCATTTTCCTAAACCTTTTATTTTACTTTTAAGTAATAAATCACTTGGTGCTTATTAGTGAAAAACTAAAACTATTTCTAAGGTAAGAAAAAAGTTTTCACTTCGTTTACTTAGACATGAAATCTTTCATTTGCCTTTGGTTTGCTTGCAGGGTTACTTTATCTGCAAATATGTCAGAACATGAAATTTCTGTTAGCAAGATTTACACTGCTGAATTAATCACTTCAAAATGTAAAAATATGAAAATGTAAAATACAGAATCAAATACAACAGGAGAGAAAAAGGAATCAGTCATATTTTCATTCCAAATAGTGATTTCAACATTTTAGAGTCAACACAGAAATTAATTTAATAAAATTTCAAAAGAAATACAGTGAACAACATATTGAAAAAGGTTTACCACCTTTAACCAGAACATTCTCTTATTTTGTCAAACACTTTTTACTGCTTTTGAGAAAATTGATCTGTAAACAAAACACTGCACTGCCTTGACAAAGCAACACTTGACATGAATTCATGAATAGTAAGCAGTGTTACTGCCAATTTTAAAAATGTAGCACATGATAATATTTTGAATTAAAGCCTAATTAGCACATTGGGAGTGTTTCTACTGCATTCATTGAGCCCATGGTGTCCATCTTAGTGTGCATCTCACTAGGCTTGTCAGAGAAAGCAGGCAATGTGACTCCACCTGCATTTAAACATCACCAGCTCAGACTCAGTAATACAAACATTCCTCTAGATGTAGTCACTGGAGATTTTAAAGATGGATAACTATCATATCTGTTTCACAGACAGTGAGGCTAAGGCTCAGAGGTTTTACAATTCCCACAGCCACTGCCTTGTAGACTCTTGTAAATGTCTACTTGGTCAGTGTAGAGTGTTCCATCTTCCCATGCTACAGCATTTCCACTATAACCTTGGGGGAGGAAAAAAAATCTCTTTTTGAGAATACAAGGAATGGCCATAGAATTCCTAGAAAATATTTATCCTGACCTTAGAGGAAAGCATTGCATGCATTTTATTTGTTAACAAAACCTGCTTGGATACAAGGATAAATAGTGAAAAAAACCTGTGCAATTACATACCACAGATCATAGAAATATAAAATTGATTAGGTTGGAAAAGACCCTAAGGTCCTTTAGCCCAACCATTATCCCAGACTGCCAAGGCCATCACTAAATCATGTTCCTAAGAACCATATCCACAAGTCTTTTAAATACCTCCAGGGATGATCATTTCACTACTTCACTGGACAGCCCGGTTCAATGCTTGATAATCCTATGAGGGAAGAATTTTTTTCCTAATATCCAATCTAAGTATACCCTGGTGCCACTTGAGGCCTTTTCCTCTTTTCCCACTATTTGTTACCTGGGAGAAGAGCCCAGCCCCACCTGGCCACACCCTCCTTCAGGCAGCTGTAGAAAGCAGTAAGGTCCCCCTGAGCCTCCTTTTCTCCAGGATAAACACCCCCAGCTCCCTCAGCTGCTCCTCACAGCACTTGTGCTCCAGACCCTTCCCCAGCTCCGCTGCCCTTCTCTGGACACGCTCCAGCCCCTCAATGTCTCTCTTGCAGGGAGGGGCCCAGAACTGACCCCAGGATTTGAGGTGTGGCCTCAGCAGTGCCCAGTACAGGGGGACGGTCCCTGCCCTGGTCCTGCTGGCCACACCATGGCTGATCCAGGCCAGGATGCCATTTGCCTTCTTGGCCACCTGGGCACACCCTGGATCATGTTCAGTTGCTGCTGACCAGCATCCCCAGGGCCTTTTCCACTGGGCAGCCTTCCCAGCCCCTACCCCCAGCCTGGAGCACTGCTTGTGTTCATTGTGACCCAGTGGCAGCACTTGGCCTTGCTGAATCTCATACAGTTGGCTTTAGTCCATCAGTCCAGCCTGTCCAGGCTGCCCAGCAGAAGCCCTCTGCCCTCCAGAAGATCAACATTTACAGCCAACCTGGCGTCATCTGCAAACTGAGGGTGTACCCCATCTCCTCATTCAAGTTGTTGATAAAGACAATAAGCAGGGTTGGCTCCAATACTGAGCCCTGGGAAACACCAGCTGTGATTTGCCCCCAGCTGGATGTAACTCCAGTCACCCTGAGCCTGGCTGTCCAGCCAGTTTTTAGCCAACAAAGAGTACTCCTGTCCAAGCCAAGCACAGCCAGTTTCTTCAGGAGAACACTGTGGGAAATGGTATCAAAAGCTTTATTAAAGTTCAGGTAGACAATAACCAGAGTCTTCCCTTCATCTACAAAGCAGGTCACCCTGTCATAGAAGGAGATCAAGTTGGCCAAGCAGGACATGCCTTTCATAAACCCATGCTGGCTGGGCCTGATCCCCTGTTTGTCCTACGTGTTCCATGTGATTGCATTCAAGACGATTTGCTCCATGGCATTCCCCAGAACCAAGGTCAGACTGACAGGGCTACAGTTCCCCAAATCCTCCTTCTGCCTTTCTGATAGATGAGCTTCACACTGGCTATCCTCCACTCACCTGGGACCTCTCCAGTGAGCCAGGGCTGCTGGGAAATGATCTGCTATGCAAGTATAAATTACACTCCCAATTAATTAATAATTAGCATAAAGAATGAAATCTTTCTGAAGGTAGGATCAAATAAATGGTTTGATGGAAACAGCTGCAAAGTACACACAGATGCTGGAACTTTCTAAGTGTGTATGAAGTTTTAAAGGGAAACACCAACAGAAAAGAGATTAAAAGAGTACCTCTAGAATGGACTGCACGCCTTTGAAAGTTACTATAGGTGATGTGCTGAAATATCAAAACTGACATAGTAATTGCCTACATTTGGGTGAGTAAATATTTCCCTGATCCTCCCCAGCATAACTGACCATTGGCTTTCCTTCAGTATCTTTCCTACCTGCACTTTTAGAAATAAAATTTAGAGGAAGGACACATGCTGGGACACAGCACCCCCTCTCATGCTGTAGGTCAAATAAAATACTGTAGTGAAGATGTAATAAATTAAGTTATATTTTCAGAAGTGTAATATTTTATGCTGTGTCAGCTAAACCTATTTAAAACATAAAGCAGAAAGGCATCATCTACCATTAAAGGAAGACAAAGAGATCCACTGGCAGCTTATCCTTTATGGAAGCTACTTATCTTTAGTATCTGAATTTGGGTTTTGGAGCCTAGCTCTGTATCCTCACCAAATGTCCTTGAACTTTTCAGACTTTTTCAATAAAATAATCCCAAGTAAATTCAATTAAAAAACCCAAAAAAACAAAGCATGCTTCACATTTTCTGCTATAATTTATATAATTTACCTTGATGTTACCATATGATTTACAATAAAAGGTTGTGCGAAGTGTGGTGCTATGTCCCATGGTCTGCCTGGAGATTTTGTGATGTCAATGTTGAAGCTAAATCTTTGAAACCACCCACCTAACACAAGGACATATGCAAACAAGCCTTCTGTCACTCCATAGGCCTCTTGTCTTTTCCCACAGCTCTCTGGCAGCACCATTATAAGGGAACCACCATCCACTCTGCTGCCCACCCCAATATTTCACTGTGCTTGTGAACATTAAAGAAGGCCTTTCAGCTTGATTCAGGGGTAGGGCTGTTGTAATTTTCTCTCCTTCCTTGAAACATAATTTCAATCTTTTCTGAGAAAAAGTCCAGGGGGAATGTTCTCACACTGCTGCAAAGAATGACTAAATCTCCCAAATCATATAATATTTCTTAGTGAATAATTCAGTTACTGTACCTCATATTTAAAAAGTCATTTATTGCTGTTACTTCTGCTGAGCATCTTTCTTCTTAATCCAAATCTGCAAGTTTATTTGCAGTCCAATTCATTTACTGTGGAATCAGCACATAGTGAATGTACACAGTACCTCATAAAAATAACGTAATGTCCAGCAAGATGTCATGTTTTATTCCAGTCCAACTCCTGGCAGTGTTTCCATTGATTTACAGGGTATTTTTTTAGCATTCAGAAATGGCAGAGAGAATGCTAAAGTAGAAGGTTTGCAAATTAAATGGAAAAACCTAAGGAAAACTCATCTTCTCTTGAAAAATTCTTGTTTGTAAAGAAATTAAAATGTGCATGCATTCGTATTCAAAGGAAATGACTGGGCAGAGGATAATATCCCTACATGAATTTTAAAGCTTTCAGACACTTCAGACACAAACATTTCTGTTTTAATAAAATTGCTTTGTAGATAATGCACTGTTTCTTTTACTAGAACACCTGCTTCATAATGCTCAATTGTGACATTAGAAAAATAATTAAAATATATTAAATTCATAATACTACATCGTTCTGTGTAATGCAACATTTAGTGCTAAAGAGCAGCTATTGAATGACACTTCCAGTGAATGGAGCCAGAATGTCTGGTCATTAGATGATAGCAGCAATATTTTAGGTAGCAAGCAGATGTCAAATGAATTCATCAATACAAATAAAAATCTGCTTAACAGGATCTAAACTCCATCTTTTAAAGCATCAGTAATTCAATTATGCTTTCCATACACAAAGGATGAAACTTATATTTTTTACTGGAAATTACTTTTGGTTTGGAATGCTAAAACAATAAAACAAGGAAGGAAGGAAAACAAACATCCAGGAAAGTCTGCAAAGGAAGCGCACTTCCTTTTTCATTTGGGATGAGTTGCAGAGCCCTTCTATGACACATTTGCCATCATCCTCTGAACCACCAGTGCTCAGAAAATGACACTGCTACAGTAACACTAAGTACAAATACACATACAACCATTTCCCTGTTGATAGTTCCCTTGAATTAAAATGTTGGATGGTATAAACTAGTATATATTTATAATTGAAGGAACATAAAGTAGTTAGATTACTCTGTTGCCTTTTCCATGTTGCTGCTTTTTTCGCTTCCATCCTTCCTTTTTAAACGATGCCTTTCCAGGAATTAAAATAGAACGAAAGCTCATGGGCTTGTTTGAATCTGCATAATACTATTCCAGATGCTCTGCTTTATCTTTGGCCTTCAGTAACAATTAGACAAAATACAGCATTTAATTTGGAGGCCTAATTTTTTTAAGAAGAATAGAGAGTACTGGATTGCACAGAATAGAATTCAATGGAATTCAGACCATGTAGTCTAAAATACCATACACAATTCCCTTGTACTTCTGTCATAAAAAATGTCATTTATTCCTTTTGTCTTCTTGTAGTAGTTCTCCTGACATGTATTCCAATCTGTTTGGGTTTTTGACTATGATGACGGTTTTCCTCAACATTCTTCCTGGTGCAGAATCCTACAAAAGGATTCAACAAAACAAACAAAATTACTATCTCTGTATAAATTAAATTTTCTACCCATTACTGATGTATTTCCTCTATATTATCCTACAAGTATCCTTATTTTTGATGCTCTTTGAGGTGAATTGTTCTCTTTGAGAAAAACACCTACAGACTGATCAATTTTGCCCTATCCTTTCACAGAACTAGGAGGGCTTTCCCCTTGACTCTGCAATACTCTCAAGGTGATTAGTCAGAAGCTTTCCTAGATAAAATTAAACAGATATTTTCCCCCCCTTTTTTTTTTCTCTCTGCCCTCTGGACTCACCTTGCTATAATAATATGCTGGCCTACTTCTTTCTGTTTGACATACTTTTAATAGTTTCATCATAGTCAAATAATTCTTGAAATCAAGCCTATCATTAAGGTAATAAAATTCTCTTTGGCTCTTCTGTAATTATACTTCTTCTGCCTTTTTCTTGTCTACCACTCTTCAGACCAATTTAAATATCACCTGCATGATCCAGTTCATAATTTGCATTTGCTTGAGGCTATACCAGATTATCAATTGTGGTCCCTTCCAATTTTACCATTCTGTGATATATAAGATCACATATACTTTATTAGTTTGAGCTTCCTGGTATAGTTAGAGTTTATTGTAAAAGTCTGAACAAATTTCCCATTGTGTAAGGGGAGCAGAGTGAAAGTAAAAGGGGAGACTTTTAGCTGTAGTTTTCCAGTTATGAGTGTGCTACCTACAATCATACCCTACAATATGTTGTAGGCAGGCTGGCTAGGGATGAGGGGATCTGCAAGAAGTTCATTTGTTGGAGGTATGAGCTGCAGTTCACAGCTTTCCTTATTATTTCTAAAGTGAATGCAACAGGAATTGGACATAAACTAAATAAAACCTTGCAAGACCATAGAAACTTCAGGTTTGTGTTGGAGTACCTGGGTCTACTGCTGGCTGTTGCATTATTTTCTGTTTAGCAGATATATTTCTAGCTGCAGAAACTGAGGGCTCCCTCTCAGTGATTCAATTCTTAGCAGCAATGCAGCTTCCTCCAGCATTCAGCTGGAAGCTCCCTCTGTCTCCATTTGGCAGTAACTAGCTAATTCCTTCCTGCAGAATTTGGGATCACTAACCATGCTATGGCAATGTACCCGTGTGTTTGCCCCTTCCCTGGCTCCTCACAAAACTGAACCCATGACTCAGACTTAGGGAATGGCTCAATCTACAGATAGTCCAGTAGTAAAATTTATTCTTTTGCATTTCAACAGCATGAATGTTGTACTTTTATTCTATAAACATAACTCTTTAAAGAAGAGATTCAGTGACATGCACTGTTAATGACTGGGTCAAACTAGGTGGTGGCCTCAGAGGGATATAGACCTTGTCCTGATCATCACTGCTTGCCTCTGGAATGCTCTAGGAATCTGCATGCTGAACATACAGATTTTAATTGGCTTATTTCTGGTGTCTAACTCTTCTCCTATTGTACAGTGAGTCTCAATGATAGAAAAGGTTTCAAAATCCTATTCTGGTAGCCAAAAATGCTGATAATGATATATGATAACTTTAATAACCTTACTAATTAGCCTATTCTTCCATAGGTTCATATGCCAGTGTAGATAACGTAGAGCATGTTAGGAAAAATAGTAAAATAAAAAAAGGCTTCATGTGCTACTGTCATACTCATGGCCTAGACTTTCTCTACAGAAGTTTTCCTCCAAATTTTCAAATCAATTTTAATTTTCACCTAGAGAATTATTAAAAGAGTTGTATTTTAAAAGTTGCATCCATGATATGGTCTCCTATTTTTTTTTATTCCTGTTGATTTCTTAAATGACTATGACAGGAGAACGAAGGATATGCTAATGAAACCCACAATCACATTTTAGTGTCTGTTTCTACAACTAACAGCTGGCATTTGGAGGCTTTCATATTGCCAGAAGCCTTCTGAAGCTGCTCTTTAGACAAATTCTTTTCCTCCTGTGACTGAATCCAGATTTGCCATTGTCCATTTGAAAAATGGACAAATTGCCCAGAGTTTTCTCATGCTCCACATGTATTGCAATTACTAGAGCTCCTCTGCATGGCTCTTGTTGACATGCAGATGCTGGCCTTAATCATTCAGAGCTGCTGGCTTATGCACAATGATTCAGAGGATTCCCTGGTACGCACCACTGAAATTCATTGTTGCATGCAGAAGTGTTCATGGGTGTGAACATATGCGGGTGTGTGTAAATAAATCCCTTCCCAGCCCCTGTAGTGATGTAGTGACCCTCTAGCTGATGCTATGAAGCAGGAAATCCAATTATGCTTCACTTAGTATGCATAACTAAAAATATTATTATTGGTCATAAAATTACCCAGCCCTTTCAAAAATCTAATCTATGAACTATGTGACTGTACTCCTCAGGCTGACTTCACGCTGTGTGAGGAAGCACTTCCTTTAATGGTTTTAACTCTGCCTGCATTATTTCAGGCTACACTTTGGTGTGAGAGAAGGTGGGGGTGAAGTGGCTAATTTTCCTTCTAAAATGTCTGGGAATTTTTGTCTGGGAGCAAACTCCTGGAAGTGCACAGAGCTTTCACATACTCTTGGCATTTCCCAAGTCAAAGCAAAACAACAACAATCACCGCCACCAACAATAGCTGTTTTCCAAATGTGCACTAAAATGAAATGTCAACACTTTGATGAACAGCTTCTGTAGCAAAACAGCATGTATGTGACCAAATGGCAACAGACCACTGTTCACAGGAAAAATGAGTGTATTGAAATAAAATTACTCTGAACTGCAACGTTCCGTGCTATTAAAAAAAAAAAAAAAAAAAAAAAAAAAGTCCCCATCAGAGCCAATAGCAGGCCACATTATCTTTTAAAACCTTGAGCATACACAGATTCATCATATTGACAAATGGGGTAGATGAGAGCTAAGAAAGATCATCAGTATTTACTATGCTGTGAATTTCTCTCCTAAAACTTCAGTTCTAAGGGGAACACTCATCACAGAGCCACAGTGGACAGGCTGAAAACCACAGAGGTTTCAATGACAAGACACCTGTGTTCATTCCAGTGCTCTGGAGTATCTTCTTTCTCTGGCTGGAGGGATATTTAAACTCCACTAAAATAAATTCTTTCCCCCAATTCAGCACATTGGTAATATGAGCCTTGACATGATTTACTTCAATTTTCTCATAAATATCCTCTGAACATTAACTTCTATAAATGTGTTTCAGGACGCAGGTCCTTGAGGATGCCTGCACAAGCTAGTTTATTTGTATTTGGAGAGTAGAAAAAAACGTTGCATTTGTGAATTTCCCCATGCTGATAGTAAACTAGACAAGCCTAATGGTGCAGTAAAAAACATATCAATCAAAAGTCCAAGTCATATTTTTACAAACTGGTAGCAGAGGTTACAAATAAAACAAACAAAATCCCAGTTTGAATGCTTGAAAACTGACTCTTTCCTAGCTGGTCACCCTCCCTTACTGAGAACAGTCATGTCTCAGAAATCAGAGATGACAATCACAATTTCAAATATTTTGCATTTTATTTGCAATTCTGAAAAAATTCCAACTTTGCCTTACCCTGTGCACTCATTTATACATTAATTTGAAATAACAGCTTGGGACGAAGAGTGATTGGGCTTGGCAGTCTTGGGCAATTAAAGGTCCCTTCCCCCTCTCCTTGGTTCACACCTCATCTCATCCAGGCTCTGCAAACTACCCAAAAATTGTAAACTGCTATTCCAAAAGATGTACACCTTATCTCCCAGGAAGAGCTGTTATCTTCTTTTTCTTAGTCAGCCATGAACATTAAATATCATGCAATAAATCTGCTTATTCTGAAAGCTCATGGAATTTATTACCTTGGCAACAAAGTGATCTGTTCTAACTGCTTTTTGCTGCCAGTTTTAGAGTTTTCTGTGTTACAGAAAAAGCCAAGAAGAGACTATGAACAGTTAACTGACTCCTTCTCCTATGCTTGCATCATTAGTTTCTACAGATGGGAGAATAGATACAGTGTGAAAATGAGGTCCTTGGTTGCTCAGAACCAGTTCTAGTTAATAGATGAACTGGATTAAAAATAGATTTTACACTTTATGACAATCACCAGCAGAATCCCAGTCAGGAATGGAAATTTATCTTCAATATATCATAAGAACAATTTTATTCTGGAAAAAAAATGTGAAAGAAACAAAACATTTGAAAACAAAATGTTAACTTTTTCACGTTTATCTTTGGATTTTCACTAACAAATAAGCACCCAGATGTGATCATCCAAAATTATTACAAATGAAGAAACAAAAAATCGAAACACTTCATGTGAAAGCTCTTGTAAGTCTCCCTTTTTTTAAAAAATTACTATGATAATTTTTAGGTCGTTTCCAAAGGGCGAAGCAATAGTGATTCAGTGATTTAGACATCTAATGCTTCAGTGCTGTTGGATTGGTGTCACTGGAAGATGAAAATTTGCCGCCCCGGCACAAAGATGAGATGCAGCCAGTTTCCCACAGAGGCTGTATCCAAACACTATCAAAACCTCCTGCCACTCCAGAGCACACTTCCAGAAAACTTCTCCTACTCAAAGCAGCACCATCTTTCAAATGCTGAAGGCAGCATGCCCTACTAAAATTATAACCAAAGCTTGATCTTTCTCTAGAAAGTAACCATACACAAATGGCACACGAGAGAGTCATATTAAACATTGTGCAGTGGTTTTTGTAAAAACACAACAGGGAAGTAAATATTTTTGTGTTTTTTCTGTATTTTTTCTGTGTTTTTTCTGTCAATCCTGTAAATCTATCATGAAATATGAAAAACAGTTAAGGCTGTCTAAGTATGATCATGATTAACAAAGATAGTTGGAGGGAAAACTGTTGTGATTTGCAGCTCAGAACCCTCATCATGGGCTACAGTAGTAGAGCTGATCTATCAAAGTGGGCATAGTAAAAGACCTGCAGATGTTTTTTTTTTTGAGTTTATATCAGTCAGAAAACAATATTATTCACTAGCCACACACACTGCTCGTTGCATCTTTATCTAGTCTCCCTGAAAAAACAAAGGGAGACCGGTTTTTCTGAATATTTTATGGCATTGAAAGGGAACTACTTTTGACTGAATCAAAGAGATTGTTTAAAATTTTTATCATGTGTTTATCAGATATTCAAAGTTTTTTGATTTTTATAAGAAAGATAAAACCTGATAGAGAAGAGATATTGGGGTTAACAAGACATAATCTACAAAAATATAGACATTTTTAAGATTAAGGAACATGTTTTTGAATATTTCTGATAGAAGTATAAAGTGACTATAATTCAAAAGCACTATTCCATGCCATGAAGTAAAGATTAAGTGTAATTAACACACCTTTCTTCAAAGTACTTGTTCAGGACTACACCTAAGATTGCTTCACTGAAATGCAGTCAAGGTTTATTAAGTGTAGGCTTAGTTTAAGATTGTGTGTGAAGTTGCTCAGAACATGTGTACATGTTTCCCTAGATCAAAACTGCAATCACTACTGGTTTCAGCACGTTCAACACATAAGCTCTGACTGCTTTCCTGACAGGGTCTGAGTCTCCTCTTCCCCACATCATTAGTATTTAGAAGAAAAAGCCAATAAATTTTGCTAAGAGGGACATTTTTTAATTTTTCTTGCCCTGAATATACAGAGGAATAAATCAGTACCTGAGATTCAAATGTGCATGAGACACGTCTCCTCTAAGACCTCAAATGGAGATCTAACTTATCAGTTAGTCATTGAGCTGCATTACACACCTTTCTATCCTCTCCTGCTCCTCTCTGATTTTCTTTACCATTCCTTTTCTGACAGCTCTTACCTTTTCACACCCTCATTTTTAACAGTCTTTTTAGCACATCATTTCTTGCAGCCCTTGCTGGTCATAAGCAGTTACAGGAGCCTACCTTTTCTCACAGCTCAGCTTTCTTGCTTGGATTGTCAGGGTAACCTGGCACTTTTCAAGAATTGATTGGTCACTCAGATCAAAACCTTAAATATTTAAAGCGGCACCACACCATTCATAAAATGAAACCTAAAGTGTTTGTTTACTCTCTGCTAATTATTTTAGTTCAAGCAGGCAGACTCGACTGTCTACATTATTAATTAAACCTGTAAAAAGAGAGCTAAAGACAGGAAATGTTCTTCTTGCTGTTAACAATTCTAAGATTAAGCAGCAACCCTCATTAGCTGTAATATGAAATCCTTTTTATCGAAACTGCACCAATACAAAGCTAAAAAAGTCATATCAGATCATATTTCTAAATGGTTTGGAGAGAAGATTAGTAATTGTGAAATCTCAGATGTTAACCATTTTTAGGAGGTAAAAGTAATGTTGCTAATCTACCGGTGTTTGTGGCTATCTTAGGCCTGAAGTCGAAAAGATTAATGATTCATGTTCTCTAAAGTAGCATGTCTTAACACTAAAGAGTTTGAAGGTTTTCTGAAAGGAAAATGGAAAAGGCCAAGGCCATTTCCATTTTCCCAAAGACCATACAATAGCAATATATGTAATATTCCACATACAACTTCTACCAGTGAGCTATTTATTTACAACTATATTTTTGCTATAAGAGCATCATCATCAGGTTTTGTGATCAAGAACACTGTAATGTGATGGAAACCACAACAAAAATTCACATTCATGCTGAAAAGAATTGTGTGAAAACACAATTAGAGTTAATTAGAGTTATATGTTTTAATACAAATTTTTATACTTTCATTGCACTACCTGAAGCAAGATTCCTCACTGGTATTTTCCATGATGACCTGAAACTCCATTCCATTCTATCAAAAGTTTCACACAGTGGTCGAGTGTTGATTTGCAGTTTAGGGCTAGAAACACTCAAAATTCTCATTTTTGTTAGACACAGGGGGACAGATCCAAAGGGAATGGAAGAGTCTAGTTACAGCTTGCAAAGTGGTGGGATAGATATAAGCACACAGGTCTGTGAACTGCAACTTTTGAGTGTTGCAGAATATAAAGCCTACCACTCTGCTGTGTGTCTCCACAGGACTCTGGAGCCTAATTATAGAGCTGTATGAAAAAAGTTCTGCTTGTCAGCAGAACCAGCAGGAGGGGGGGAAAATCATATTTTTGCACATTCACAGAAGAATAAAATATTTAGGCAGAAAATCATCATTGCTGCAGATGGACACTTACAGAACAAAAATGAGTAATTTTTGTGCAGCTCTGCTTGTCACTAGCATCGCCAGAATACATTTGGTAACAGATTTAAAATCCGACCTAGAATTTCCTCAGTCACTGCCAGTGGCAAAATGTGCTTCATAGAGTAGTAGTTGTCGAGGATTTCAGAAAAATTCAAGGTGGGGAAGCAATCCTAAAATGAGCAGTTAGGATTCCACCAAATTTAGCATTGCTGCACTTGCTTATGCCAGCAGAGAATTTGTCTCTTGAAGGTTTTGAATCCTCCTGAGTAAAGACTAGCCACAAAAGCCTGATGACAATTTCAACAAAGCAAAATGTGACGATCTGGCACTATTGAGGCAATGAAGAAAGATATTTAGAGAGGCATTAAAGAGATGAACAAATTGCTAATGAAAACAGCAGTCAGCAGGTGCTCATGGCCAATAGATTTTAACTGCTTACTTTCAATATATTGAAAAAGATACTCTTTAAATGCATGCTTTGAGTGAGAAGAAATATATTTATAAAAAAGGCTACTCTATACCCAGAAGTTTTTCAATAGGTAACTAAAGTATTTTTAGGAGAAATATAACTTGACAAGATGATAGGCACAATACCTGATTCTCAATGATGCTCAGGTGAAGGCTTCTACCCAGTATATCAAGAAAACTCAAGAACCTCGAACAGCATTTTGTGTGCGCTGTGTGACCCTCCACAACACTGACAAAGGGATTACCCATTTCTAGGTTCAGGTTTCTGGCACAAAAGATGAATCATTTATGTGGACTTTCCCCCTTCTTCCCCTCACTTAGCACCAAACAGAGAAAAGGGGATTCGTCACTGCATGGTTCTCAGAATTTCTGCACTACCAGGACTGTGTTTGCAGCCACTCATTGGAAAGCCTTGCTCTTAAACTCAAGCTGTAGTGACCTATACTTTCAGCTTTGGATAAGTGTTTTTCTCTTATGCTTGTTAAATCCAATGTGAATTTTACGTGAAAGTGCTTTTTTCTTATTCCTTTTTTTATTTCTTTTCCCTCGGCATCATCTAATTTGGCAGTTCTTGGAGTGCTAGAGAGTCTCTTTAATGTATCTCAAGGCACAAGGACTATGACTTTACTGCATTAACAGAATACATTTATTTGCTGCCTTTCTGTGTGGCAATGGGAACTGATGAAGGATTGTGTTCTCAATACTTCCCTCATCTCCTTCTTTGTCTGGCATTAGCAATAAAATACAAACAACAGAAAAGGCAAACGAAGCATACAAATTAAGAAAACCAATTTCTTGTCAGCCAACATGTGGGAAAACCTCAGGTGAAAGGAAAATGGCAATAAACAGACTACACTAAGAAGTAATGATTATAACTAAAGACATAAATCCAATAATATCTTTATACACTAGTAACTAATAAAAACTAATGAGAAATAAAAATTAGTAGAAAGTAATAAATACAATAGGAGTCCATAATCTGACACTGTCTGTTTTCTTGAACAATGAGAAAGGATTTCTTCCTAAGAGATCTTAGTTGCCTTAAAATCTGTCCCATATTATAAAGAAGTAAAACAATTCTATGTTTAGTGTGCTTGATGCTGGAAGCTGATTTTGTTCCGTTTAAGTTTTATTGTCAAGTTAGTGGATGAAAATTTTTTATCCAATTCAAAGAAGGTTTCTCAATAAAAAGTAAACCTTTGTATTTGCTTTGCTGTTACATTATTGCAATTCTATCATAAGTCTAGAAATAATGACAAAAAGTCCAAAATCACAGCCTTGCATATAGCTGTTTACAATCTGGATTTTTCCACTGCAAAATATTCCAGATCTTATTATACCACCTACAGGTAGTTTTTAGATAAACTCTTGGGAACCCCTGAGCTTCTCAGTTACTCTACTGTTGGTTCCAAAGAGCAAGCAGTCCATTACAGATTTTAGAGAGGTTTCTCATAACCCACACTTGCTTTGACTTTAAACCAGTCCTCAGGGAAAAACGTCTGCTATTTTTTTTTAATCTTAGATAATACATGAAAGTAGCAGGCAATTTTTGATACAGACATTATCTTCAATAAGCATTACAAGTGCTCAACTGACTGCATTTTCTCACATGCCAGCTTTTACTTGATGCAGAATGTGACATATGAAACTACTAATCATTTTCTGTGGAAGCAAAATAACAAGAAACTATGATAAATTCCTCTTTCTCTTACACATTATTCTCATTCACAAATCCTATAATCCTATATAATCATGCACATATTGTTTATGACTTCAACATATTTTTGTACGCTTTGAAAGAAATCCTTAGCAAATTCCTTTACATTCCTTTGCAATTAAAGTCGTGCTGCTTCAAAAGAACAATTTTGCAAAGATTGACAGAGAAGGAATCTTGATAGTAATTTATGGATACTTAATGAAAACTTACAGAGATAACAGACATTAAAAAATGACCTTTGAAGTGTAGAATCTTTAGTGCTCCAGTACACTTAATGCTTCCTAATTTTCTCAACCTATATTTATTTTCTAGGGAAGAACTTTGGGTTTTGCATGGTTTGAATCAATCAGTCTGTCTTGCTTCTACTTTGCAGAAAATATGCAAGAATTTAATCCAAATTCAACTGAATTACTCTGCTTTGATGCTGCTTATTTTCTCCAGTTGTTGATTAATATGCCCCTTGTGCAAACATCTCCCTCCTACCTGATGCCTTCGGTAATGTCTCAATTCGTTGCTGATGACATTCAAATTTCCTCCAGAGATGCCTTTTGAAGTCACAAACAGAGGATTATGCCCATCAGTGAATGACTCAGGCACAAAATGATTGATAAGACAAATAAATACTTAGATCTTAGCAATCAGTCAGTTGTGATATGCAAGAGGGAAAACAAAACTGAAGACATTTCAGCTATATATCATGTTTTCTAAATTATATTCCAATGGCCCTCTTAATAAATTATCCTCCCTGGTTATCTGATCTGGAATACGTTTTCAATTATACCCCTTCTCAAACATGTAACAGTCAGTGTTCCTCAGCTGTTTCAATGTCCAAGAAATATCTTCCAAAGTCCAGACAGAGGCAATACTACACAACTGGTTTTGAGTTGAAAAGCTGTGCACACACACATCAGAAAGATTTTATGACATCAGAGAAGTCATGGCTTTATTCCCAGACTCCCTGATCTGAGTTTTATGTAAGCAGCAACAATACATGACACTGCATATGTTATAGGGGAGTAAGAATATTTTGAGCATCTTGCACAGCATGAGACTGAAAAATCAGGACTTTATATCACCTCAGATGTGCAAAAGTCAAAAGCCAAACAAAGAATAAGGTAGTGGTACAAGAGTGAGTAAATTATTTATTTTATTTAATTCATTATTTTTGGAATGAAAAAAACACATTAAAATTTTTTATAAGGAGAACTTACCTTTTAAAAGAATGTCATGCTAAAATCCATATGCTTATATTTAATAAGTTTAGATCTGCATGAGGTTTAGGTAAGCTGAAGAATAAGTTAATTTAGAAAAAGGTTCTAAAAAGTACACATTTCAGAAGTAACTGTGGACTGCTTCTACAGTCTTCAGTGAAATTTTAAAGACATTTTTTAGCCTACATGTGTGATCCTTACACATGTCATAGTGTTGCAGATAGTATCTTGGGCTGTTTTTCTGGTGTGGGAGGTGATCTTGAAGACATCTGTACATGAGTATGCTAGCATGGTTGTGAAACACAGATGTATTCCCTTACCTATAAGCTCTTCAAAGGTCAGAAATAACAGAAAAAAAAATGAAGGAAGTTTTGAGTTAGGCCATACGTTCTTTGATTCAGAGATTTTGTTTACAGCCCTTAGTGCAATGCAATCTTGATTTTTGATTATCGTGCCTAGTTGTCACAATGATGATAAGGTTTTTAATGGAATAAAGGACCTTGCTAATAAAGTATCATCTAGGGCAATCAGAGTTCTAATCTAAATAATATTTAGTATAGACTTGTGATGTGAATTAAATGGTTGAGGAAACTGCATTTTAAAGTGGTACATCCATTTATTTCAATACGTGTGAACAGATGTACCTACAAGCTAAAGTAAAACAGAAAAATCTAAAATTTATATATACAGTTGTTGAACTATACATCAAAGTAACTTGTATAGTAGGTACAGAAATATACCTGAGGGGTGAGTAGGCTTTTAAAGAGCCACTATTTATACAAAGTTTAATATCATTTGTTTGGTCCAGAAAGAGGGCTGTAGTATAAGATTTCAGGCAATGAATGCTTACAGGAAAGAAATTAGTAAGCACAGGAAAGACAAAGTGAATGGAATTTTAATTTATATCTATGTCCAGAACTTCAAATGCATTTTTGTGCTAGGCATACTAAAATTCCTATATAGGAACAAGACAATGCCTGAAGTTGTTAGTATTTTCTATTTCATCCCTTCTGTATATCTTGCCACCCATCCAAGGCATCACAAGAATAAATGTAAAGACAAATAATAATCGTGATTACACAGTAGTAATATGAACATCACTAAGCTGACCAGCTTCATCAGACTGACAGGGTTGAATATCACCCAAGTGTTCTAGCCTGTCCAGAGTAATTTCTTGGAGTGTCTATAATACTTTACTTTTGGAGAAGGTTCTCTGTGAGAAGCAACTCAGATGAAGAGGTAAACATGTGACTTTGCTGACTCATTGTGGTGTGGTTTCATTCGTTACACTTCAAGTCTATGTGGACACCTGTGAATAACCAAGTATAAATGGCATATGAAAGTCTGTGGAGTAAACTAACAGAGATAATGGGTCATCTTTTAGAACATATGATACATGGGTTAATAATTTTTTGTAAATAATTAATAAGTTAATAATTTATCACCTTTCACAAAAGTCAATTTCTGTTAATATTTTTGCCATTTACCATTTAGTTCTGAAGGAACATTTTTGGGGAGAATATTGCAGCAAACATATCTTCTGAATGTGTCTCTTCATGGCTAAGCAAAGAATTACAACTTTTCAAGTCTAGTCCCTGAGTATCTTCCCAAATATTATTATAAGGACCTTATGCCTTTAGCTCAGCTTCTTCTGTTACTATAATCAAACAATCTTCTGCCCATCTGTGCAGTCACTACTGCTGGCTGAATGTACAGCAGAAGGTTACCACCTGTAGCAAGAATGTCAAAGCCACAGGGCAATGTCCATCATTTACTCAATAGAGTCTACAAACCCAACAAAAAAACAAACAAAAAAAAGGATTAGTGAATTCTTGCAAAGTTGATGATATGTGGTAAGGGAAGACACCTAAAATACTGGCCTGATATTATGCCTACATCAATTACAAAGCTGTACATTAAACCTTGATCAAAATTATTTGAAGGCTAGGAGTCCCAATGAATATATAATAAGTCTTCAACTATTAAATAGTGAAAAATTTTCACTCACAAGGAGGCTGAAGCCGAAGTCCCTGTATGTTGAGTGAGAAGTTGTCACTCTTTACTCCTCTCAAGAACTGCAGTGAACTACCTGAAAAGTTTGTCTGCTTTTAGTTTCAGCAGCTGAAGGTTCTCCAAAGACAGCATCATGTTTTAACACCATTTACAAGAAAACCTTTAAGAGCGTGCTGAAAAAAGAAATTCCCAAAAGAGGTTTCTGATGGATGGAAAGAGTTTGATGTATTTTCTATTTCTAGGTCTTAGGATGGAGAAGAGTTATCAATTTTTCCCAAGACTGATGTGTAAGTTTGGTCCTGAAGGAGAGGTAAAGAAGTGGGCTATGATGATGTAACTAGTACATGACTAGTTATTCCAACATAATCTCATGGCTCTGTGATCTTAGAAGCTAGTCTGAGTGGATGACTACACAGAATAAACATGAGCATGTTGTGATCAAGAACATCAGATGTAGCATGGATGGAAATTCTAATCTCTTATTACAGTCATAGAATCTGACATAGTGTTTCCCTTATTTTGTATCCACTTGCAACACCTTAGAATTGATTTGCTGCCTTTATGAAATTCAGCGAGAAATCATCCTGAACTTCCTTTTAGAAACGAGCACATAAGCAAAGATCAGATTTTCTTATGGTTCACACACTGTGGGATATTTTTATAAATCAGCCAAGAAATTAATTATAAAAACAAACAGATTACATTTCCTTCCACTAACTAGGAAATGTTACTGTTGCTGCTATTCCAGCTTGCAAAGACACAGAATCATTGCTCTTCTATATATGTGTGTATGTAAAAACACATCTATACATACATGCACACACATTATGAGGTTTTGAAATCTTTAAGCAATATAAGAATGAATTTATCTTATAAAGTTTTAACAATTGCATAATTTGCAAGCCTATCTCCTAACAGAGTATTATTGATTAAAATTGCTCAGGAGATCAGAATCTGTAGGGACTCCATCACTCCCAGAAAGAGTATTTCTCCCTTGTAAAGTGCTAAGTAGTTGGTAATCCAGGGTGTAACAGACCCTGAAAAAAGCATCAGAGAAGCCATGCAGAGAAGGAATAAAATATACTGGGAAGCACCTACCAATATAGTATTAGCAGACAAATGTATATTTCACTTTGATTCTCAGGGAATTAAAATGCAGTATAAAGTGTGGTAGATTTTATTTAGCATTTTAGAGTACAAGAAACTGTTCAAATGATTGAGGTTGTTGTGAAACTGAGAGAAAGTGCAATGCAGAAGCTTTAGCAGGAGCATAAGGAGGGAGCAGACCAACAGTGGCAAATTATGCAGTGCATTCATAGGAACTAAAATCTGTGTTGCAGGCTACCAGCAGAAAGACAAAATGAGTCAGAAGAACCATGGTTTTTTCAATGTCATTGAACCAATCACCTCAGATGGTTCAATTCCCAGGTATATATATTCTTAACACAGAAGATTTCTAAGATGCCTTTTGTAAAGACTTGCATTAATTATTTAAAGTAAATATTTCTACCATTAACCAATCAGAAAACTCCCAGTGTGTTGAATATGTACAGTGAAACAGATTTTTCTATATTTCTAGCAAATCAGATTTAGCCTTTTTGAACATAACAGATTGGTAACAAGCAGGAAAGGAAACTGGATATCAGGCTGTCACTTAAAGCATCATACTTTTAACCTCCTCTTTCCATACAGAGCTCTTTACCTTTACTGACACCCTCTGGTCCCTGTGCTTAAGTCAGGTTTGAATTCATTCCAGCACTCCTTCAAAAATTTACTCCCCAAATCAATACTTTGTGGAGCACAGAACTGGACATTTTCTGAAACTCCCATAAATCATATCACTGATTCCCCAATAGTTCAGCATGTCAGCAACTTATTCAGGGGACTCAAGCAAATTTGCCAGTCATGACCTTCCTGTACTGAATCTGTGCTAGCAGTCCTCCAAGTTACACATTTCTTAAAGTTGCCCTTTATTATTTTCCAACAACAGAGGCTTTAATCACACCTTTTATCTTAGCTGCTACAATATTTTTCCTCAAGACCTGTTTTCAAAGCTGCCTTTTTTTCGAATTCTCCAATAGAATTCAGCCAATGAGATGTTTTTATTTTATTTTTTCATTCTTAGTACATCTGCCCTCATTATAAAATGAAATTAAGATCCCTTCCCCTGATATTTTTACCTAGAATTCAAAATATGACCTTCAGCTTCATATTGATCATAAAAACCCAAAAACCAACACTTTTTATCTCCCAAATATCCATAGCTATCTTCACACTTTCATGTCATGCTCTGCAAGTTCTGACTGTTTTTTCACGGGCATTTACTATGTAAGTATATGAAACAGAACTGCTGCATATTTAAAACTACTTAGCTGTTATCACCTTCAAGAGTGCTTAACTCTTCACCCTCCTTAATGTATCTGTTGTCTTTTAAAACTTTGTCTTCTTAACCATTTCTTTGAATATTCCCATAGTATATCAACAGTATATCCCTACTAAAAGCCACTGTACATAAAACATTCCTCAGTTACAATAGTTCACATCTCAGTTTTCTGTCTTACTTTCAGCACACCTCAAACCAGTAAGCAAGTATTTGTGTTTTCCCTCACAACAGAGGGGAATAGACAAGGGGTTTCAGGGGGGAGGTTGGAGTTGGGGATTTTTTTTTATTTATTTTGTTTTGGTTTGTTTTGGTTTTTTTTTTTTTTTTTTTTTTTTACTTGAAACTTTGTAGGTAAGTGTTATAGTAACTAAAGTCAATTTATTTAATATATTTTTAGAAACTCTACTAGAACACTTGATAAATTTTTTAAGTAATGGCCCAGTTATTGCTAATTCTCTCAATAACTCCTGTAATAATAAGAATGAACTGATCTTGCACTAATATTGATTGCCATAAAATATTTCTGAAGGAGTGGTACTATAACTCAGCAAGAATTAAAGGCACTTTCATTAATTAGAAAATGTCGTTCAAATTTTAATTATCAGGAATCCCCCCTTAGCTTTTGGCTAATAGTGATGTGTAATTTATTTGTAGTTTCAAACTTCAGGGTCTCATCAACAGCTCACTGAAGTCTAGGGGAATGCTGGAACTCCTCAAAAAAAAAAAAACCCAAAAAACAAAAAAACACCCCACAAACTGGCACCAATTTCTTCATTAAAAAAAACAAAAAACCAAAACAACCCAAAAAAACCCAACTAAAACAAAACCAGAAAAAAACCCAACTAAAATTGCATCATTCCAAGGAAGCATTACTTTTTAAACAAATAAAAATCAACTTGGTAAAAACTTTAAGCTACATTTCTGAAATATTGCAACACATAGAAAACTTAAGTACTCACATTACATTATCTTGTCTAACTTCTGTGACATGAAGTTTCTGAGTTTAATAGAAATGCAACAAAACATCTGAAGAAGTATAGCTACAGTCATGGATTTCTTCTTTTTAATTTAAAGATCTTAAAAAGACAGTTTTGTGCTCTATGTCACAATAACTCTCAGTTCATCTTCTATCCAGTTCACAGATATTCCACATAGTCTTATTAACTGTCCTCACATCAGAGAAGAAAAAACAGTGCATTTTTATGTAATTCCATCTCGTCTGCCTGTCAGCAAAGTCCTGGCACTGTACTTTTCTAATTCCAGAGATAACTGTTTATCCCAAAGCCAAGTATCATTCAAAACTCCAAAACAACACAACTTTCAGTGCCTCCCTATAAACTCAATACGCTGGGTTATTTCCTGATTCATCCTCAAGCATTAGCATGGTAGCTCTCCCAAACATGAAAAATAAGCACATTTGAATAGGCATTCCTTCTCTGGAGTATGCATTTGTACTAAAAGCCTCACATCTCTTCACAACTCATTCACTGCAGTAGTTTGCTCACTAGTTAAATGACAGGAAGCATATAGAAGATCACAGTAATTTCTGCTTCAACTTTTCTGCTCAATTATGACAATCTCAACATAAGATTCAAAACAAAAAAGCAAAACACATAAACCTGCAGCCAAAAAATGGGATCTCTCACCGTTGCCGGCTTCACAGCAGACTGCTCACAGAGATGCTGCGATGGATATTACAACAAATAATCTGCACACACTCCAAAGTCTAACCAGGGAAATCAGTGCCTGGCTGGGGGAACGGCAAAGACACTTACCGCTGCTGTGGCACCGGCTCTCTCGCCCTGACTCTCAGTGTCTCTCTCCCATCCTCCTGACAGCCTCAAATATAGCAGTCCCTTATGGTGCTGAGCCTGGGGGAGCAGAAGATTGCAGAGTTGGGTTTTTCCCTTTTTTTTGTTTTCCCCTCTCTCTCTCTCCTTTTTTTTTATTTTTATTTTTTTTAAACCATCCAGAGGTAGTTCTCCAGAGCCGACCGCCTCTCCTCCTCGGCTGGCTCAGTGATGGGAAGCCCCAGGTGAAGGCATCCGCGCCGGCAGCTCCCGCGAGCCCCTCCCGGCCCCGCCGTGCCCCCTCCCGGCGGGGGGACCGAGGCGCCTCCCCCGGCTGCTCCCGGGGGGCCGGCGGAGGCTCTGCCCGCCCCTGCCTGGACGCCTGTGGATGTATAGCTGATGTGGATGTGTGTTTATGTCAGTGCCATCTCGCACCGCCGCTCGCCCCTACCCCTAAGCGCGCAAGGACCCCCTCCTCCCGCTTTCCTCCTCCTCCTGCTCCTCTCCACCTTCCTCCCCGATTTTTTCCTCTTCACTCCTCTGCCCCGGAGCGTGAAGGCAAGAGGGCAAGTTGGCGAACGCTGTCCTCTGATCTCCTGCTTCTCTAACCCATGACACCAGCTTCTTCCATCCACCACTTTCTGAGCCCATCCTCTCCTCCTCTCTCCTTCTCCTTCCCTTCCCCATCCTCCTTCTAGGTGGATTGGGTTTTTTAAGCTTTTTTTTTTTTTTTTTTTTTTTTTTAACGCGTTTTATTCCTCTCCAGCGGTTCTGACCCTCCCTACCCCCGCGCTCTGCAGTCGGAGCCGGGAGCCCGGGAGCCGCGGCCGCTGCAGGCAGCGCAGCGCAGCCTCCTCTTCCTTACACCGCGGCTGCTCCTTCTCCGGCTGGAGGCACACCCGGGGCAGCCAGCCCTCGGCCGGCAAGCGCACAGAACGCCGCGGGTCCTGCAGCCGCTCCCCTCGCTGATCCCTTCCCCGTCACCCACCCGGGAGCAGCCGCATCCCCGGGAGCGGCGCGGCCCCGCCCGCCCCCGCAGCCCCGCCGAGAGCAGCGCCGCTCCGCCACAGCAGCCTCCTGACGGGCTCTCCTCGGCGCTCCGCATCCATCCGCATGTCTAGTGGGTTCCTACTCTTTTGCCTCTCCCTAATGGCTGTGCTCGGGATCCAGGCTGATTCTCATCCTCCCTTTCTTCTTCTTCCTTTTTTTTTTTTTTTTTTTTTTTTTTTTTTTTTTTTTTTTTTTTTTTTTTTTTTCCCGCCCCTATGTTTTATCTTCTATTAAATTTAATACTTTTCTGGCCTTCTGTGTTTTTCTTTCGTCGCCTTTTCCCCCCTTTGTCGTTCACAAGTAGTCAGGAGTATTTTTTAACTTACACATTAACTGAGTAATTATTGTATAGTTCCTATTCTCTGAGACTTTTCTCTGCTTCAGTGATTCCACTTCAATGGTTTATGCTTTCTGAACCTCTGTGGTGTACATATGTGTGTGTGTACGCACATTTTTCCTTACTAACTTTTTTTGTACTTTTTTGTTTTTCTTTTTCTATCCCAGGTTAATTTTAAAAAAACTAACCTTTATGTGGTTTAGATTCAGGAGAACGAAGATTCTGGATTAATTCTGGAATTTTCTGGGGGTTCTTACACAACTCTGGTCTTAAATTGACGAAACTAATATGAGTTTTTTCTCTGTCTTGTGCTTGTCTCTTATATTGAAGCCTCTAGCAAGATAAGATACTAGTGATGAGTGACACAGCTTTATACCCTTTTGTGGTCCTTTATAAAATATGGAAGTCTATCAGAGGATTTACAGCTCAGCATCATGCTCAATGAATTCTGTCCACTACTGTCAGTCAGAATGTGCTGAAAAAAACCCTCACTTTTAATTCCTTTTGTATAATTATTCTAAGATTGCAAATTTCTGTTCCCTCAGCACCATCTCCCATTGTTTTAACTATCATAGTGGAAGAGCAAGAATGAATCCTTCATTAGAAAGTGACTTTATCTGGATACACTGTCCCATACAAACACAGAAGACAATTGTCTCCACAAGTGTGGATGGGTCTCCAGACATATTTCTGTTGTGCAAGTAATGTTGCAACCTGACATATCAAAGCTTCCCTTCTTTGGCTCAGTTCACAGAAAATTTTCATCTGGTCATTATTTCCAGTGTTACTAGGTTACAAGGCAGCATTTAATCAGAAGCCAGGAATAGTGACTACATTAATTCTGATCTTATGAATAACTTATGAGGCTCCATTTCTCAATATTTCCAAAGTGAACGTCAAAGCCAGGAGCATTTTTGCTATTTTTTTTTTCTGTACTGTATCTATTTATGACAGTAGTGAGGAATTACTTGTGAGGAGGTGAGTTTTACTGGTTACTTTTTTTTACCGTTAGAAATGGAATTAAAAGAAATGCAGATTTCTTTTTTTAAGTCATAAGGACATGACTTTATGGTTTTTATCATCCTTTGTGAAGTTTGTAGGGTTGCTTTGAAAAACTACTTTACAGTGCCTATGCCATGCACATTGGGTTACATGGTCTTTTTCTTTTAGTTTACTTTTACTCAAAGTTCTTGTCAAAGTACATCTTTCTTATGAATGGCAGCTTTTAATGTTTGCTTCCTTATTTTCACTTCACATCAGCAATATTTCTACAAGGATATATTTGTATCTTTTCCTTTAATATAATCAGGAATTAAGTGGATTTATATGAGTACCAGTTTTATCTTTCTTTGAAAGGAAAGTGGCACGCAGCTTTTAAATAGGTTAAAATTCCATGTGATTGTGTGTATCCTTTGCAAGGTCAGTTCCTGCTCTGCTCCACCACTCTAAGAGTGTGGGCTGTTTTATGGGATGTATGTTCAGTGTTTAGTGAATGGACTGTGAATTATAATCAGCATAAACAGTACTTTGTTACAATACTATTATTGCTATACACTTTAAGTCAATCTAGCTGCATTTTGTGTATCTGCTCTATTTGTCTGTCAATTAACACCTTATTCTCTCTCTCAGTGTCTGCAGTGGACAAGAAAACAGATGCAGCACATCTGCAGTCTGAGTCATTTCTGAGCTCTTTTCTTATTTGTTTTGTACTTCTTTTCATTCAGTCTCTCTTCTTTAAGCAGAGCATAATATATTTTTTTCCTTCCTACATGGAGAGCTATGTGAGTACCATTACTATTGGGATATTTCACTGTTCTTTCTTGATCAGTTGCAGAATATAAGATAGGGAGTGAATTTTGAAGAGAAAAGAATTAACTGCACAAATTTCTCCACCTCATCTTTGTCTGCAACAGCACTGGAGATGTATCTTTAGAGATAACCAAAGCTTCTCTTGCTCTTCTCCTTCCATTTATGAGACGCTCTTTCACATACCTGGAGGACAATATTTGAAAATAGTTTTTTGAAAGGTGTACATTGGCCCTGTTTTAGTACACAGCTATATAATTTTAGTGACAACCACTATATTTTGTCCTCTCCTAGAACATCTGGATAGGCTCCTCATGGCTGTATAATTAGAGTTATAAGAAAATTTTCTAGGGGGATAAGCAGAATTGTGTGTAAATTTGACACATAATTCTTCAGGCCTTCGGCAAGCAGCAGAAGATTCAGAGCCTATCATGAAAGCTTTCAGTTATAGCAGATAATTAACAAACTGGAGACGTTAGCAATGGAAAGAAGTTGCTGCATAAAATTAAAAATAAAACCCCAAGCTCTGGGGACTTGAGCCTCTTAAATTTTCAGAAGTGCAAACAGATGACATCTGGTCTGACATAAAGACTGAGAGAAAGTTAACCTATTTGAAAAAGTTTTGAAGCAGCAGAATGAAGCATGTTTTGTATCACAGCTTTATAGCATGCCACAATGGTCATTTTGATTTTCGAAAAGAAACTTGTAAACTGAATGCACTGTTTCACTGAACAATGGCCTGAGAGGATGATAGAACAGCACTGCAGTTAGTCAAGCACCTTAAGGGTGATGAGGACATTCTGTTACTTGGTGAACAACACCAGTGTAAATTTTCACGGCTGCCTAGTTGAAGAGGAAATGGTCTGGGTCCTATATATTTTGATATACCCAGGTATGGGCAGAATGTTGCCATCGAAATAATGGTCATCAAAGAGCTAAACAGCAATGCTGAGGTATTCAATTATTGACAGGAAGAAACAGGCTGAGTACTCCCTTGTCTCTGCAGAAGCCACAGACTCTGGGAGAGATATAGGGAAGTGACAGAATATCTTAACTCTATATAGAACTTGTTCATACACTGATGCTCCACTGAGTGTTACTGGTTTTGTGAGGAAATGGTTTAAAAAGGAAGTCAGAGAAACAGGTTCTTAAAAATCACTCTCCTGTCCACTGACAGAAGCAAGGATGAACTGATCATTAGAGGGGGTTCCTCTTTTCTGTGTATGCTTTGTTCAAGTGCAATATAGTTTTGTATTACCAGAATCAGAATAAAGATGAGAAGGGATTTCCAGATTCTTATTTTCTCTTGGCTTTCCTAACCTTCTGAGGGACATACCCAGGAAAGCTGTTATGACATTTAATGCATTGTTTTTGATGCTGTGATACATCTACTAGTTAATATGCTGGGAAAAGCAAAACCATGATTTTCCTCATTCCTTCCAGCTTGATCTTCAACTTATGCATAGGAAGAACCTAGTGTCCCCTGGAGACTGATTTTACCTTCTAAAAGATGGAGCAAAATTCCCACTGCACATGGGAGAGAAATGTACAAAGGAGTAAAAAGTGGAAAATGAACAGATCTGTTTACTACTGCAGCTATCTCATGGCAACATGAGCTGTTGTAATAGGGAAATAGGGGATGTGCTGATTCATAATCCTCAGAGCAGAAGAAAAAAGAAGAGAGAAAGGAATTCTCTGAGCATCACTGAATTAAAAATAAAAAACAAAAAAAAACCCAACAAAAACATAATTATAACTGAATATTCCAGCACCAATGAAAACTCAGTAGCAACAATGATAAAACCCCCTATCTCTCTAATCCATATCTCTAAAGAGCCATGAGGACAAAGGGTGAAAACACTGCCCTCCACTGAATTATAGAATGGTCAGAATCCATGACTGCTGAAGGCAGAACAGGAGTAGATTCTAAATTTAGTTTCCTATCTTCTATTTCAATACCTAAATATAAACGGCCTGATTTCTTTTTCAAAGATGTTGAACAGTTCCAGATTTCTCTGATTTATGTTGCTACTTAGAGAAAAAAAAAAAAAAATTGTTTAAGTATCTAACAATAGTACACAGAATTCTGACCTTATAGAGCAGAGATTTGCAGCCTACTTCGTAAAATAATTGGATGCCATTTTGCCTTCCAAAGATGGATAGAACTGCAGAAGAATATATTTATTCTGTGTTTTCCTATTAATGAAGGAAATGAGGAGCAGAATTCCCATGGCCCTAAGTGTGCAGTAACAAACATTTGTTATTTTCTCTCCCTCCCACCCTAAACTCAATGGAAATACACTAGAAGAGAGACTTAATGTGGGAAGCATCCATGTCATTGCAAACCTTCTTTGGAGTATAGTGTAGCTATAACTACACTAGTAGTGAATTAAGCTTTTCATTATTTTTAAATGAGCCTTCAGTTCTAGGTGACTTTTTGTTAAGAAATGTAATGGAAATCTAGATTTTACGACATAGATAACTTATGTATCCAACAGTATATGGCATTATCTTTTGTTCCAGAAGATTTGTGACTCAGTGAAAGAAGTACTAGGAAGAACAAAAGTTCCTGTCATTTTGAGACCTTCAGCACTTCCTGGGATAGTCACTTGAGCATTTCAGAGTGACACAAGGGGAAAGGGAGAGTGTGGATTGTTACACAATCCATGTACAAGGCCATATGATAAATAATGCAATGCATAAGTAAAGCCGAATAACCCTATCCCCAAGAAACCTGAGTGACACTATTATCAAGTCTTTATTTGGTGAAGCATGTATAACTGAATTTGTGAACTCATCTGAAAACAAAAATGTGAACATACCAAACAAGCCTTTTTACAAACGAAAACAGAAAAAGGGCAGCAGAGAAGTAAAACTTTATAAATCACTTCCTTGAGTCTGAGAAAATCTCAGATTATAGTGGCAGTGTCAGGCTCCCAGAAGGGCTGACAATTCTACTTTGTTGTGTTCTTCATAGAAGAAAGGATTTGACTAGGAATGTCTGGAATTGGGAGCTTTTAGTAGCTGTGATTAAAACAGCACAAAGCAACATTCCCTAGTTTACCTATCTACCTTACCTGCAACCCCCATTACCACTCTCCCCACTCCCTCCCCAAGAGAATTAGATTCATCATTTAACTTTGCTTTTGATGTTTTATCTTTTATATGACTAGTTTACTAGGAATAATAAAATAGTATCTGGAGCACCCTATATAAAAATAATACAAAAGAAAGCTTCAATTATTTCTTCAAGCATTATCTTCAAGTACAACTGGAATAGCCTGCTTGGCTCCTTTATTTATATGCTGAGTACCTGATAAATCCAGATATGTAAAGATGGCATTAACATAATAAAATAAATTGATTTCAACTAATAATAAATTATATTGATGGTAACTTGGCAGGTGAAAGCACAAATGAAGATGACTTTGAAACCTTTAAATGTTTTCTGGAGAAAGTGCAATTATCTGATGACCTTTAATCTCAGGAACAAAAAACTAAATAAATTGAAACAAGGTTATAACATATAATTAATAGCATACGTATATACAGGTTTTAGTGTAACCCACAGAACATTAATTATAGCACTTATTTCACAGCTGTTCTATGAAAGCTCAAATAAAATGTGTCTACAATCAAAACTGAATATATACTGACTTCATTAACTTAACAGCTGCACCAATAACCAATACCAAGGAACATACCCTACTTTGTTAATGTCTTGATACCATCTGCAACATTCAAAACTATTGGGTTTTAAAGCAGATGATGTCTTACTAGTATTGTGATCACAGCTACCACAATATGCTTACACATGCTACTAAAGTGAATTGATCTGTTTCAAGGGAATTTCAAGGGTTATGAGCTGAGCTGCAGGATAATTTCCTAAACTCAATTGTGGTGGCTAGAAAGTCAAAACCAGAAGTTCTTGGTGGCTTCTTCCCAATTCTTTTGTCCTTAAACATGAATTTCTCATGTGTCCAAACAAGCAAAAATTCAACTTTGGAGTAAAAACAGGGGGACTGAATTAATGCAGGAAACCTTGATGCTATCACTTACTTTTCACTGTTTTGGCATTAAAAAAATCTATCATTTTAACTCATATTCCAAAGTGCAATTTTCAGCTCTAAAAAGAAAAAAGAAACCCACATGCCCTCTCCCAAAAAAAAACCAAAACCACACACACACACAAAAAAAAACCAAAACAAAAGAAAACAAACAAACAATCAAACAACCAAACAAAAAACCACTAGAAATCCCATCATATAGACATGTCTGTATCATAGAGACATTAAAGAAAATGTACTAGATTTTTAAATCTGCTTCACAAATTCTCCTAGCACAAGAAATAATAGATGACAGCAGGAATAAAATCCGACCCCAGAAAGGTGCAATTCCATTAAATGTATACAGAAGTGTGTTTTCATCATCTGGATCTCCTCCAGGCCTTGGTTTGGGATGTGAACTTAACCCATTCTATCTGCTTCTCTAAGTGTTGACTAGTAGTATTACTATTCTAGTAGTAATTACTATTCTAGTAGTATTACTATTCTAGTAGTAATACTACTAGTATTGCAATTTGTCTGTACTGCAAATGTTTGTTATATCCATACACATTTGAGACCTCTCTGTCTCTATAGTCCTTTCAAATTTTCAGTACAAATCCTACTTTTCCATTATTACTTCTCTGCCTTGTTTCCCCCTTTTGTTCTTTCATACTCTTCTTGTATTTTGGTCACAATTTATGACTTGTGTAGCTTTCACAGCTCTAATTTCCATGTTCCTTAGGTGGCTCTTCCCAGAGTCCATTTCCTTGCTTATTAATTACACTTTTCCCCATCTTCAACCTTCTCACACTCCCTCAGGTTTCTTGTCCCAATCTGCTCCTCCCCTCAACAGTTGTCTCTTGCCATCTGTTTTTTGTCCTTGACTCAGATGTTGTGATGCTTTTTTTTTTTCATATTTCCTCTGCTTCCATGTCACTTGAACAGCAATGAAGAAATAACCTATAGCTCTAGGAAAATAAGCTATTAATTAGTTCACAGGTTCACATCCCATGGACCACATTAACTGGCATTGAAATTCAGGAAGAGTCTTCCTTGATCTTTGTAACTGTTCTGCACCGTACTCAGCCACTTTCCAGGTGTGAAACTCGCACAGATAAGTCAAAGTTCTAAGGTGGAAGACAGAAACTGTGAGGAATGTGTTTGTCACACCTTTAGAACTTTCCAAGCTGCTGTGAAAGGATATTTTTCAGTGGTTTCCAGAATGGAGAAAAAGCAGTTTTATCACTGAGATGCTATCAGATACACTTCTAGCTTAAAACCAAATTCTGCTGAAAGGTCAAGATTTTGCTTAAAAATGTTCATAAAGTAACTGCTGAATTTGTTATAGTTTAACATCAATGAAAGAGCATTTTTATGTTAGCTTGGTACAGAAATGCCTGAATAATTTTTTGCAGAAAAGTTTGTAAAAATTTAAATAAAACTTCTACCTGACAGACACCCAGTGGAGAGAATTTCAGGCCAAATGTACAGTTTTGGCAAAGTTAAAAAGAACTTCACTTTGAAACATCCAATAAGAAATATCAAGAAAGAATAACTCCAAAGACACTACGAGCTCCATCTCTAATAAAATCTTTTTGTATTAAGTTATCAGCTATGTTATTAGAAATGAAAGGAAATATTAAGCATCTGTCTGTTTTCCTTTCAAAGTGTTAACATAAAGGATGTAATGTAAGGGCTTTAAAATATCTGTCTTGTGTCAGTCTTCATTGTAAAAGATGTGACAGGCTGGGTAATTATTTAATTCTCTTCATGAACACGTTCCTTTAATCAGGAACGGCCACCTAGCCAGATGGATGGCTGCCTTGCTGCTTGTCCCCAGAGGCTCAGTTGGATGGGAGCATCTGAAAGGGGAACTGCCAGTCTCCAAGGGCTTTCAAAATTCCAGAGAAGGGAAGATTGTGAAAAGTTTTAACTATCTCACCAAACTAAAAGTAGAAGGAGGGACAGAGAGAGACAGCTAACATGGAGATGGCAGTGGTAGAGAGCAAGTCACAAAGGGGCTCAGGGACAGAGAAAGCAGTTTTTATAGCCAGCTTGGGATTTGTCTTTGAAAATACAGCACTCTGCAAGGACATATAAAGAAATGGGGAGGTTTTTGTTGCTGGTTTTTCTATCTTGTTCTCAAAATTTTTTAAACCTGTTTTCTAGTTTCTATTTCCATTAAAAAAAAGCTTCAGAGCTTAAGAATGCATGTAAGGAACTAAGGAGTCAGATCCTCCTCAGAACTTTATTTTAATGCTCTATCTCAAAAAAATTATTTTAAAAAACCTCTTACCTAATACTGAACTGCATATGAACAATTAGGTAAAGAATGTGTTAAGTATTTAGTGAGAATCCAGTAATTGTTCTGAAGCATCTACCAATTAGTGTAAAGCACTTTAACATTGGAAAAATTTGAAATAGTACAATAAAAGTAACTCAAATATTTTCTATAGGATATTAGCATAGGATTAGGGTTTGGACAAATGTATTTCTGGTTTTAATTTAACAGACTGAAAGCAAAACCATTTGGCAGATGTATAGCCCAGTACACTGTAGTGAAATTTAAAGAGTTCTGACAACATGTAAGAATTTTTTAGCATACTAATAACATAATTTAAAGGCAGAAGAAATTTGTTAAGGATTTAATTGCATACTCTGCATGTGTAACAAAAATGTTTTGTGACCTCAAAATGTTTTATTTTCTTAGGGAGAGTATACATGTTAATTGAATAATAAAAAAGCATTGAAAGCATTGTATTCTAGTGTCTGCATTAAAAATTCAAAACACTGATAGACTAATCCTGCTTGTATTAGGGATATAATGCATGTTATGGCATAATTATGTTTTAAATGTACTTGATAGATTTTAGTATGCACTTTAAATGTCATGATACTATGAGAAGCAGCTGTAAAAAATGTCATCTTGGTGCTTCATATTTATGCTATGACTTCCACAGGAGTTTTGAAAGTCTGAAGGAGTGTTAACTGCCACTATTGCCATCTCAGGATGGTGTGTTAATATCTTTCTCCCTGACATCCTTCTCCTCTCCCAGTGCCAATTATGACAGAGATGGTCCCCAGGGATTACTGACAATTTTCTTGATGATGTGTGAGAGCTGCCATTGCCCACTTGGAATGACTGCAATGCCGACAGTGACTGAAAGGCGTGTGTCTTGGCTGTTAAGTGTGTTTAATAGCAGCATGCCATGTTCTGTCATCTCTTGTACCTTAAGAAGAGTCATATTGTCTCCATATGTCTGCTCATGACAATTCTCTGAGTGTCAGTGTGGCTGAAGCTCCCACATGTGCATACGTGTCTGCACATGTGCAGCAGGAGAGGTGAAATGTGGGGGATTGTTAATTGTGTTTGCTGTGTGCATGCCAGGAGTTAAATGGCATTGATCAGAATTACTAAACTGCCAATAAAAACAAACCTGTGCTAGACAGAGAAATTAGTCACACCTGAGACTTGTAGTCCTTTTTTAAATAGTGGTGCTAGATCTAGCTTGATTATACTGCGAAATGAATCACAAGAAACATAGTCTAAAATATATGTAATATCACTAGTGATTCAAATGGGGAAAGGATTGATTTTAGGCTTTTACATTGGGTTTTGAAAAGTACCTAGAACTTCAGGGATGATTTGCTCCAGAACCTGCAAAAAAGAGAATTCATAGTTCTGAAAAATTTCTGAAATCACATAAGGTATTGTGGAAATCAGCCAAGTACACAGCTATGGCTGATTCACCTATCAAGGACCTTATCAGAATTTCTGAGTCAAAATCATCTAACATTCATTTCACTAGCTTAAAAAAAAAATTCTAATATTCCTATAAATCAGTTAGTAAAATTCATGTATATTGTCAAACATTTATACTTGCAGCATGGGCAAAGGCATAATTCATTTTATATTTGTATCCTTATATCAGTATTAGTCATGTGTACATGGTGGTGAGAGGATTAAAACAAGTAAGAACTGCAGATTTTCAGAATAGCTTGAATTCCCCACATTCCATGAAACACCTCCTCCAATTTCTGTGGTTTAATGCAGGAAAGAACCTGAAATTGCACTCTGAAATTGTTTCGCATTTCCAGTCTATGAGATCTCAATCTGTTGTATCTCTAACATCTTGTAGCTAAAGCACTGGGCCAATTTTCATGAGATCTGGATTCAATTCCTTGCCCTGTTGTAAACCCCTTGGGTAGAGGTGATTTGGTTTTTCAGCTCCTCATACTTACTTTTCCTGAATTTATAAAAATATACAGTATATTTTCTGAGCTGGAAGACTATGTGCTAGTAATTCCTATTAGGTATTCATAGTAGTGTTTAATGTAATGGTCAGATTTTGGGTATTAGGGATAGAGTCTCTAGATGTCTGTTTCATGCACAGGTTTTTTTAACTTTCTTTCATGGTGAGATGCAGATCCCTTTGTTAATTGACACCTAGGAAAATGCTTTAACTCTGGAATAACTATGCAATTGATTTAATAAAATAAACTTATTGGAATATGTTTGGTTTTAATTAAATTCCTACACATGAAAGTTAATTAAGATTCACTCCTACTGATAATAACATTATTAACATGTATGCAATGTACAGTTAACAGAAACAGAAATAGAGGCAATTAGTGAAATTAGGTGTTTTCTCTACCAGGAAGGAATATCCCAAAGAGTAATTGCTTATATTCATATATTCTCTGCAGATATTACTAATAGCATCATTAAATCAGTATAACACCACTTTAGAAACACTAAAAAGATTTAATGAGTGGGGACTTGATAGGAATGACACTATTTTATATTTTTTTTAATTGTGTATGACTGTCAATAGAATTGGGCATTTTCATGTGGCAGTCATGACCTGACTGTGTTTTGCATCACAGAAGTTAATTAATGTATGTGGAAGTGTGTTGCTGCCTCTCAGGTGCTCTTGAGGCATTTGTTTTCTTATTAAATGACAGCTGTGTAAGTATGTATGCTCAGCTGTGTAAGTATGTATGCTCATCTAAATGTTCTCAGCTATTTTCTCAGAAATTAAATTTTGGCATTGTGAATGATTATGTTAGTTTTATTGGTAATAGAGTATCTAAATATTTCCAATTCAGCATACAATATAAACTGGTCTAAATTGTTATAATATAAGCAGGTCAGTGTGGGAATGTCCAAGTTTACAGTTTTTAGCCTTCCAGGATGTGAGGTGACAAAGCAACAGCACCTGTGTAACTGCTAATTTTTCACTTTGCCTCCATATATGAGCAGATCTTAGCTGTTTTACTCACCTGTGTAGAAGGGAGTGTTCCTTGTCTTTGGGCTGGATATATTATGCAGACAACCCTACCAATGGATCCACCTGGGAACTGCCTACAACCTTGTAGTTTACTCTGCTGTCTGTCCTCAGCGACACTAAAGACCATTTTGTAGACCCAGGTGTACCAAAGTCAATCACAATCATCACAGCTCCCCCTTTTATGGGATGCATTCCTTATGTGAGCATCCAGACCTCTCCACCTGTAATTCCCATCTAACATTCTTATCTTAGGATAAGATAAGAGAACTGTCCATTAGAGACAGCAAAGGAGAGGGGGATATGTGTGGGGAGTCTCTGAGGAAGACTTGACTATCTTTCGTTGCCTTCACAGACACCACTAGAATTATTGTGTGCAACTTACCATTTTAATGTCTTGTCTGGGTGCTAGAAATGATAGCAAGAATAGGCAAGTGGGGAAAAACACTTTTTTGCTTTTCTGAATATCAAGTAAATCCAACAGTAAATGAATTTAATTTTCTAGCCCTTCTCTGCCCCTTCTGTATTAGGGAAGGAACAAGGCTTCAGTGGCTGTGAGTGCTCCTAAGGTGGTCTGCTGTGTACATCGGGAGTGGTGTAACCCACCATCCTATCCACACAGAGTACAGTGCAATCACACCAAAACCCTTGGATTTCCAAATCATTCTCTTTTAGTAACATCCCAACAGCTGTTGTACAAGGATTGATTCTCCCGACACTTCTGTGAGACAGATACAGTAAATAAATGTACAGAGGGAAATGCCATGACAGAAGAGCTAAAAAGTTTCCCCAGAAGTGTTACACTCCATGTGAGAGAATTTACAGTTTAGGAAGCCTGACTGCCAATTTCTGCATTCAGACCTCAAATTCAAGAGACTCCTTGAAATTTAGATACTTCTTTTTATTAATGTAAATAGTGTGCTATTATTTCAATTAAGTTGAGCTATATTTGTTATCATCTCTTGGGCAGAAAGATGTAGGAGATATGTGCTGTATAAATTTTTCTATGGATAAAATTGTAGTAAAAATCAATGTCAGGAAAATTAGGTGTGTGTGATTAAGGAAGCTAAGCATGGCATTATGTTATACAAATGGTCACCTTGTACAGATAGAGCAAGCTGACTGATTAAAGTCAACGTTAGGCAGGGTCTGTGCTAACACAAAGAGAAAAGTAGAATTAATATTGAATTATTGGTATTTATATATTATCAATATGCCTTTATATGCCTGACTGTTGTACTCCCAGAAGGACAATGAAAGACACTGAGAAAACTTTGTATTTAATTTTAAAAGGTGAAACTTGACAAGCATCCACTTAGAACAGCTAAATGTTACATGTTGATGGTGGTGGGAGCAGCATCTGCCAGTACTGGGGCTTGCAGAAGATGCTGCTCTATATATATGTTACAAAAAACTCTACAGAGGCATCCTGCTCTCCTAAGATCCCAGCCCCACAACAAAACATGCAGGGAATGGAAGAAAGCATGACACACAGAGAACATGAAGAGAACTGAAATAAGAGTTTAAGCTTCAAACAATATACAGCCAGATGGAAAAATGTAGAAATGGATAGGCAATTATCTCCAAGTTTTATATGCCATGTACAGACTCAGTTGTTTCCCTTTTTCACATCTTTGGATGCCATCTTTATGACTTATTGTCAATGGATGTCATGGACATCCAGTCAATGTAATTTCAAAACTCTGTTAGCTAGGGAAGACACACGCTTCCTTTTAAGAGCTAATTTCCTTCCCAGACGCCAGTGCCCATAATCATAGAATCATTTAGTTTGGAAAAGACCTTTAAGATCATTGAGTTCGACTATTAACCCAGTCTGCCACTGAGCCATGTCTCCTAGTGCCACATCTACACATCTTTTAAATTCCTCCAGGGATGGTGACTCCACCATTTCCCTGGGCAAATTGTTCCAGTTTTTAACAACTCTTTAAAGAAATTTCTCATAATATCCAATCTGAACCTCCCCTGGTGCAAACAGAAGTTGTTTTCTCTCGCCCTGTCTCTTGTAAGTTGGGAGAAGAGACTGGCCACCACCTGTCTATAACCTCCTTTCAGGCAGTTGTAGAGAGTGATAAGATCTCCCCTGAGCCTCCGTTTCTTCAAACTAAGCAACCCCAAATGTTGAAAAATCCTCACTTCTACATCCAGGAAAGGAAACTCCACCTGGGAATTTGAGCAGGAATCTTCAATTTCAACTGAGGCAAAAGGCTTGCCACAGACTGTCTGAGAACATGAGAAAATACAGCAGAAATTTACAAACAACTCACAAAGCTTACATTGCACAGAGCATCACGAGGCCCAGTAAACATACTAATTTGGTCTGGAAGATCAAATTTTCCTTCTTTTGGAGAGTTTGAAGGCTTTCTTTCCCCAATAATTTTGTGAGGAATGAAGGGGGTTAGCCATGATATTGCCTGCATTCTAAGATTTGGAATACAACTACCTGTGTGATACTTGCTGTCTACCTGCCTGATACCTACCAGATACGTGGTCTGTAGACCATGTTGAGGGACACCTACTGACACTCTCATTCACACTGACCTACAGTTTATTTTATTAGTGTTCCCAAAGATTAGTAACACAAAGCACATTATGTAGTGGGTATTTCTAGAGGACATTTCAATTAAATTACTACTGAATATACAAATGTTATGAAATCATAAAGCATTATGGATCCTAATTTGTAGGTTACAAGAAAGTTTAAACAGGGTATTTAAAGTCACCTTGGAGTTAATTGAAAAATAAAACAAACGTAGCAGATTAAAAAAACAACCTCACTAATCTATCACTATTTTATGGAGAGAAGAGATCAAAATAATTACTGCCTGCCTGAAACATACCTTTTGAATAAAGAATACAATTTTTAAAATTAAGTAATTGTATTCTTACAAGTGGAAACTACAGAAAAAGAAAAATAGAATGCTAAAAATATTTTTGCTACTTTGAAGCATAATTATGTAAATGTATAATTAATGATACATTTCTAACAAGCAAAGTAGTGGCTTTACATGACAAAGTCTAAAATATGTTACCTTGAGTTCCGTATAGTTACAATCTGTTCTGGTGTCTGAAGACATCATGGTGTAAAAAAAGTGAAAACTTACAATACGTACTGTTGTGATTTTTAAATATAAAAACCCCCACTAAATAAAGCTATAAAATCAAATCAATAAATCTAATTTTTATATCATCTATGTTTACTAGTAAGCATATATACTAAAAAGTAAGAACACATTTAAAAAAAAGTGAGAACACATATAATAAAGTAAGTAAGTAATCAATGTTTTTGTGTTCATATATTAATATATTTGAAGACAATATTTGGATGTCAATGCATCTCTGTTCTCTTCAGTCTCATTCCTGCCGCCACAGGTCTGTCACATAACAGGTGGCATATGGGCAAGCAGCTGAGTTGTAACTGGGTGCATCAGACTGTCCCAGGGCTGCCAACTGCAGGATGGGGATGCTGGTTTATATTAGTTCAGCAAGTTGGGAGTGCATATAGTGTGCTGGCACTGAGCCTGCTCCCTTGGCAGGTGTGATCCAAGCACCCTGCCATGTATACACTGTTCTGGGAATATCCTTTCAGCACTGCCATATTTCTCAATCACAGGAAAATATCCATATTCTTCAAAATGTACAACTATGTGTGGAAGTAACACTTTTGCAAGAATGTCTCTGATGCCAACAAATTGCTGGATGGCAAGCCATGTATGCATTATTTATGGTACAAAGCAAGATGAATGTGTGGGGAAAAAAATAGAGTAAAACCATGGAAGCTGAATGCCAGGGAAAATACACTGACTAAAAATGAAGAATTTTAGCCTTCTAAAGGGAGACAATACACAGGCACGGTGCTCAGCTCTTGTCTGCATAGTTATTTGGTGTCTACCTGTCTGTCAAAAATTATTTAGCATGTAAAGAGTTAAAAAACCCCTGTGCTTTACTCTAATATTTTGCATTCATCTTCTTTTCCATAGTTTAATTCTCTATTGTTTTCCTTCTCTGTGAAAATATAGTCTTATAAAACCAGCATTCCTTTCCCTTGCTTTCATTCCCAGAAAATACGAATACTTCTATCTTCTACTGTCAAATCATTAAACAGTCCTTGCATGCTATTGTGTGATCAAAATTGGATGGGAGTTGGCTTTCCCAGACCCTCTCTTGTCCCTTTCCTCTCCGAACTGATGGCATCTGCCAGGCACCTGGAGCTCAGCACTGGAGGTAGCTCCTAAGTCACATCCATGCCCCTGAAGCTGACTTGTTTTGTGATCTTCAGAGACGACAGACCAATCAAAAAATTGTACTTCCAATAAATAATTCAAGCACTCAAACTGGAATTCTTGCATTCGTGAACCTGCTGAAAAGTACCATAGACTGTTGCAACAAAAAATGGGAAAGTACTGGATATGCCAAGAATAGCAGAGAAGGCTTTTTTATTCTTGTCCTGGTACTGGCAGGACATATGTCTCATCCTCCAGCTGCTGTGAGTAGGCAGCTGCCTCTGTTCCTAGATGAGTCCTATTAGAGTATTATTTTAGTCTAGGTTTTTCCATTTGCAAAATGAATTTACCTATTCTGCAAGGCCATGAAATTTAGTTACTACATAAATATAATAGATGAAAGTTTTTATACAAGGAGAAAATTTCTTATGCTTGTCCTCATCCTCATCCCTATCATTATGCTCAATGTCATCTTCATTCATATTATTATTTGTCTCTTTTTCTGTTACGTTGTACAAGGATAATGCTTTTCCTCTCCTTTAAATATGCATCCTTTCTTTCCCTAGACCAGTCTGCTGCTGCACCCAGTTTCCCTCATTTGCTCTCTATGAGAGAGTTGCAATAACCCTTTTCGTAACAAGTTATCTTGTCATTTTATCTTTTACTATAAAACGTTTTGAGAGGTTTGTTTGAAAGATGTTGTATGAAAATAAATTAAATTTTACTGGTTTATCCTGAAGCAGATGTTGCACTGAGTTGATTCCTCTTTTTCTCTTTTCTAGATTTGACTTGTCATCTTTTTAAACAGATTTTTCTCCTTCTGTTTTTTGTTGGGTTTTTCTCTCTCTATATCTCTCTCTTTTTTTTTTTTTTTTTTTTTTTTTTTTTTTAATTATTATTATGTTATTTGTTGATTCAGTACACAAAACAACTTGCACTTAGCAGTTTTCAAAAACATTCCTTTTGGTATTGTCCTACTCTCATAAAATAAAATAAAAACTAAACCAAAACAAAGCCCTGAGAATAATGGTCCTGCAGAATGCAGTTGCATCAACAACTGCAGACCTCACAATGAGCCTGTGAGTCACAACACAACTGAAAAGACACACATGAAAATGGCCAGATGAGGGAAAGTACCTAACACAGGACCATTCTCTTTGGTACATTGATCTCTATAGTTATTTTTTTTAAAATTTTCAGCTCTGAGACTTTATGTCAACTGGTAAAAATACCTGTCATGTATTAAATAAACTGAGGATCTGTTACACCCTCCAGATTTATATTAATGAAGCAGTAATAGTATCAGAATGTTATGTGGGAACACCTGAGTAATCAAATTAATATATATACAAGGGACACTATATACAATATTATGACTTTAAAGCTCTGTGCTGGCCTATATGAAATGGACAGAAATTTTTCAGATTTGCACACAGCAAAATTGCTACTTGTGGATGGACAACCTCTGGCTCTTTAAGTCACCCAACCAAAAAAAGGGCTGAGAGGACATTGCTCACCCCTCTGTTCACATCAAGAGGTTGGACTCTGATAAAGGGAATGATAAGGCTTGATGATCACATGGTGATCTCTCGGACTACTTTTTCAGCATGGATGAAAGACTGTAATACACAGGATTAGGAAGGTATGATTATACTGAAGTCAGTGTGAGTTTTACCACTTACTTGGTGGAAACTGTGTTTGATGCCTGTTTATTAGTACTCTCAGAAGTAAACGTATTCACAAAATAAAGAATCCTATACAAACAACATCAAGCAAACAGTTCTGCAGGAGCTTATTTTTTCCCTCAGACTAGCTGCCCTTACTTGTAGCTCAGTATAAAAGAGGTAAAACTAGAAAATTGGTAGGACTGTCAGCCTTTTGTGGGATTCAGAACAAGACAAACAGGTAAATTCCAGCAAACTGTACAGGGAAAATGAATCAGTGACACTTAGGAAAAAAAGGTGACAGTTCTAACTGCACTCTCTCTGCCCTGTTTCATACCTCTTCTTCCTTGATAGTGGTCTTTAAAGACTGTTTTCTTCCTTTAAGAAATCCCATCTCCTGCCACTTATTTCTCACTTAGATTTGTAATGCACTGCAATAATATGATTTCTCAGGATGTTAAATAATTGTGCAATCACAAAGGAAGGATTATGGCTTTTGATAGAGGATGTGACTATTAACTCTTCTAATAATCGGATATATGGACATGAGGCAACATGTACTGACAGATTTCTGCAAAACCATGCAAGGTATCAATTTTCAAACAAAGCTATCACAGGGATTTACTTATTGCTTTGAAATTACTGTGAATGTTTTCATTTTGTTTTTGCATTTCTATATATTTGGTAAGATTGCAATCTTCAGAAGGGCAGAAACACTTGAAAATACCCAGTTTACTGGGTAGTTGTCATATGGATAGGTTTTCTCATTGTTACCCATGGCACCTTGGTTCCACTCATTCTCCTGTAGGAAAGAAATGATCATGTGGCTGTGACACTCTTTTGCTGTTGGAATTGGTATGCTTTTGCTAAAGATTTTCTTCTGTCCTTCAGGACTCTGATTACTATCCTCCATTGGTTGCTCAAGCTGGCAGTGACAAATTAACAAAGTCCAAGGACAATCAAAAAAGACTTCAGGGCCCTGGAATGATTGGTAGAATGATCAAGAGCACAGAAATTGATATCCTTGATTCTTCCAGTAACAAGAAATAATACTGATAGAAACAGGGAGATTATTTTAGCTGGTGTTTGATTACTCACAGAGTATATATAAATGCATACTGTGGAGAGGCATTTATTTCAATCAGTTCTCTAAATTAGTGTGTTTAATTAAATTTTGTATCTTCTTAGGCTCTCTATGTATTGGATAGGTAATGAGAAATTCCACTATATCACAAAGTGTACTGGACACCTCCTTCTTTCTCTTTCTCCAGTAATTGTAAAGAGACATTATGGACATCATCCACCACTGCTTTCTGAGGCAAAAGAAGCTTCTTGCAAAGTTGATATGCACAATAAAGCAAGAATAAATCTGTCACCACTGTGAAGCTCGTATAATATCAGACTTATTAAACCTGTGAAATGGTACCTCTTGAGTGTTCTCATCTCTTCTGAAACACTGAAAATATCTGTTACTTGGTTGGAAAAGGCAGGAATAATTCAGCTATTCATCTTTTATTTTCAGTTAAAAGGTCAGCATAGCAAGTGGAAACTTCTGTAATGAGTCTTGCTCTTTCTCTCTTCTGCTTCCCACCAATAAGACAAAATCCTTTAGAGTATGATTGTGCCTCTGAGAAAAGCTGTTTTCCAGATTCAACACATCCAAACACTTTAAATGAAGTCTGTGGACAAGCTAAAATTCTGTATTTCAGCTGGAACTGATCCTACTACCTATCTGAAGTCTTTTAATCGTTACAGAAGTCTTTGCATGCTTTGTCTGAAAGACTGCTAATTTCAGCACCAGTGGCTGTTGCCAAGGAATTTATCCCACTGCTAACAAGTAAAAAAGTCTGGGAGAACTATTTTTGAATAGTTTTTCTTATTTTTCCCTTGACTTCAGTTGCAAATAATTTTTACACTTCCAAGAAAGAGCTCTACCTTTCTAGAGAGGACTCAATATTACTTCAGGTTTCGTTCATGTAGCAGTAAGGTGTCCAACAATACGGCGTAAAGAGAGATAGACCTTACTATTTTCTCAGTGATCAAAGATATGAAAAGGGTTGAAGGTCACTGGATTCTCCATTGTACCTATCAAGGAGATAAAATGTAATTATTGCTAGGATCATTTTGCATCTTCTCAGAGTAAGGCACTTCATACAGTTTTTAAGGAATTATCTGGAAAACTGAAAGGGTAACAAGTCCTTCACTTTTCCAAATTAGAGAGAAAACGGTGGAAGAGACTAAGCTTGTGAGGAATTATCTGAAATGTAGTGAAAGCAAGTGCTTCTTTAAAATGACATGAAGGAAACTTTGCAGAGACAGAATGCATCTGTAGGTACTTGTATGTGTGCCCAATGTCTATCCAACAGTTGCATATTCACATAGGAAAACTTGGAATGTGCATTACAGGAAGGAGCTTGATGCTCACATGTCAGTACCACTCTTCTTCTGGAATTAACTGATGAAAGTATGTACACTTGTCACCTTCTGTTTTCTCTAGTTTGGTTTTACTAAATATTTGAAATTTCAAATTTTTGCTGAAAAATCAGCATCATTCAGGAGGGATCTCTGGGAGGAGGACTGATCATTATGCTAATGCACAAGAGAATAACAGAGCTGGAAAAAAAACAAATAACCAAGAAAAAAATCAAGCACAAGGACTATTAAGTTAATCCTAATCAGGTAGGTGGAGTTAATTGTAAGTGGTCCCCTTATTACGCACTTTGTCAGCCTGTCATTTAGCTGCATTCTCTTATTCGACTCTGGCTTCGATGAAAGACCATCCTGGGCTCCAAAGATAGTTTAAAACCGGAAACCTTTAGTCAGTCATCTGTTAGAACACTTCACTCTTACCTCCCTACTGGAGCAAAGGGAAACCATTATTGATTCTCAAATTATCCTGCTTTCTGTCAAAAAATCACATTTAATTTACTGGTAGCAGTTTCTTGTGCACATCCATATTTCCTATTCAGGTTTGCCAGAAGGGCTTCTTTCTAAGAAGTTACTGTGATCAACAAAGAAAGTAGAGGAAGAAAATAAGTCTATCCATCTTCTGCATTTATTTTAAGAAACACAGCAGTAAAATAAAGATCAGAAGGCCCAATCCTACAAGACAATGAGTACATGAAGCATCTGCTCCAGGTAATGGATGCATACCAATCCTTTGTACAAAGCAGGGTCTTCTAGCGCAGGCTGCCCAGGGCTATATCCAGCTAGGTTTTGAAAAAGTCCAAGAGTGAAGGCTTCACACAGCACCTCTGGACACCTGTCCTGTTGGATGACTACCCTCATAGTAAAATAGGGTCTTTTTGCTCTTTTGTTTTGTTTCTTTGGATTTTTTCCTTGTATGTTTCTTGCTAAATTAAAGATTTAATACACTAATTCATTATTTACCTTCCAATCAAAGATATGAGATTTGATTTAGGAGAAAAATCTTTCTTTTCTCTGTGTGTATGTGTATGTGCACCCACTGCCTGCATTTATGACACCAGATATAACCATGGTTTATATGCTTTGGGAAAGAAATAAAGTCTCCAGCCTACAGCTTCAGGTCAGTTTGGAAGTGGCCAAAGGGAACACTGACTGAGAGGACTGCAGGTGCTGGCTTGTCCTTGCTGTGTTGGGTGTTCTGGTGCTGACTAAGATTCCTAAGGTCACCTACAGTTTGCCCTGAAAATATGACTTGGTAGAAAATTGTTTCACCTGCAATATAAGCATTTTTCAGAAAGATTTATGCTCTAAATCAACCCTCTTACAGCATGGCTTCTTTTGTAAGGAGAGCTTAAAGCATTAAAAGTACATTTTGTGTCTCAGATTTTAAACAAAGAAAACCTCCTTAAATTTACAATGTAGCCCTTTTTGCCCTAATTTGGATTTTTGTTTGAATTTGGTTTTGTTTATTTGTTTAGTATTTTTTGGCTAGTTTCAGTCTGACAGTTTTTGACATAAAAACAAACAAACAAAATTGGATTGGAAAGACACAATTGTTCCAGGATTCTTCTCTTTCACCTAATAGCTCTGTAGAATCCCTGCCTGAATATACGCTTATGCACATATAGATAAGCCAAATTATGGACTTGCAGATTTATTCTGAGGTCCCATTTTTCATGAAAACTATGTGAAGTCTGTGGGTAATTCCACTCCATACTACTCAAGGTTTTGAAATGTCAAAATTTTCCAGGGGATGGAAAACCTTTACCTACTCCTGTTAAACTTCATAGCATAGTGTCAGAGGTCCTTTAGCACCCGCAGCACTAACAGAACATTTTATCATTTTTGTGTGCCAAATGAGCAAAGATAGAGAGACATTAATGAAGATAGGCATTGATTTATTTTGTTAAAAAAAACAATGTTACATGCACACAAAATATGTCAAAAAATGTATCAATGTAAAAGAGATTGCAGATAGGTAGATCAGTCTGAGAGCCAGACCAGAAGTCTCTGGGTCTTCTAATTTGAAGGAAGGTCAGATAAAAAATGTTTATGAACCCTCATGGTTGCACAAAATATTATTCTAGGATTATTCTCAGTGGATATAGTTGTTTTTCAACCAGTAAAATGTAACCTGTAATATTTGAATTTATTTATCAAACTGAGTTAAAAATCAAGTATTAAATAATATCTGCTCTCTTCCAGTCCCCACTTAGTGCAAAATTTGAGGTTCTAACATATAGTAAAGAATGGAGAAATATAAAGATATATGGCAGAGCCGGATGCATTATGACTTGGAGAATACTTTAAACCACTTGAAAATACTTGAAATTTGATACTATAAGCTTGATGCAATGGTCCAAAACAGAGAATCTAGAGAATTGCGGACAATCATAGCATTTTAATTTACCTAAGAAAATGGCATCATAACACACACACACCCCAAAAAAAAAAAAAAAAAAAAAAAAAATCAGAAAACCCCCTCATGTTTTCTTATGAAACAACATAACAACATACTTACTTAAAGTATGAAATGTTTTGGAAAAATGATCAATATATCCTTCTTTTCCCCCTATGGTTTTCTTCCAGACTGACAATAGCCATCAAAAAGTTCTCAGATAAAGCCAAACAGAAAAGTCAAAAAGTATCTTTTAAAAATATTTAGAATCTGAATTTTTCTCTCTTTCACAACTTTTATGTGGAAGCTAGCCTTAGGAGAGAATTGAGAAACAGCCTTGCAGCTTTTTTCATGGTGTTTTTTTTCTGCAGTGGAACATTTTTATGAGATGGAAATATCCTTTCCCTATGAGTTGTTTTCAAGGCCATGATGTCACCTGCACCTAGGAGTAAAAGCTGGAATGTGTAGTTTTAAGGATGTGTGCTCATGGATACAGGCACAGCTGTTCTCAACGTATACTATATATCCAAAGGACATTTGTGATTAATATCTAAGGGAATAATTGTACAATGGACCCTCTGTTCTGAAAGGAACACTTCTATCACTGAAGCTAAAGAACGTGAAACCTTAATAGTGATATTTTATGTTGATATAGCACCTTTGTTCTAAAGATATCAGGCATTGCATTAATGTCAATGAGCTTCTCTGAGCAAACTTTCCTTGGGAAACTTATTATTCAGAAGCCTAAACAGAGGTTTAGCAGGATTCCTCTAGCTGTTAAAATGCGCAGCAGGTTTTGCATCCTTGCAGAATGGATAGGGGCTTTTATTAACAGGTTTTTGTTAATGTCTCTGATTTTGGCTTTCTGAAATCAGACTTTGCAGGATCTGATAATGGCAATGTTTTTTATTCTAAAACATACAAGACCATATGAAGAAGAAAGTATTTAATGAGAATCAACAGTGGAGCTTTAGAGAGATTCTTCACATGCAGCAGTGTACTAGCCTTCAGCCAGCATCTGAGACATCACTGTAAACTCTCCATGAGATGACAGAAAATAAAAGACAGTTTGAAAACAATGATCTGACATGGACATTATTGACCACTTCACTTGCTTGGAGGACTGGGTGTGACAAAGGAACATATGTCCCTTTTTTGGAATGATAAATTTGTTCTGTAAATTCAGTCCTGTAACCAGTCATATCATAATTTTTGTAATGACTTCTTTTTCTCAACACTGTTTGTGCAATTGTAAGCTGTCTTAAAATTATCAGCTTTCTTTAAAAAAAAAACCTGCTAATGATTCAAATGCATGTTGTAACCTCAGTATTAAAATCCAATTTATTTTACTGTCTTAGTTTCTAACCTCTTAAAATTTTTGGGGAAGATGTTGGCTTTAAGTGATGAAAATCACTTTTCCACAGAGTGGTGTGGAGAGTAAATGAGAACTTTGGAGATACAATCTAATCTGCTATTGCCTTTCTACAAAGCATTGGGAATTGATTCTTTTCTCACATAGGATGTTGGACTGATCCTTGATTTTGTATGTAAAAGTTGTGTACATACAGTGTTCACTGCAGAGAGGACTCCACTAAGATCCCAGAAAAGACAGATGAAGACTTTCTTTTATCTTTCCTTCATTACTTCGATCCTTCCTCCCTCTTACTCTATCCTATCCTTTTCTATTTCCAGACAGTTCCCTAAATTGATTGCTGGAGTGAAACTGTAGCAAGATATTTGGATTTTGTTTAACAATTGCTACCTCACACTCAGTTCTGGCTCTGTACGTTTCCACTCTTCAGCCCAATCCTGCTTCTTGCATCTCTCTGCTGTTCCCTCCTCTCTGCAGCTCTGCCACTGCAGCTGGGACAAAAGCTCCATTTTGAACCCAGCATAAACCGGTTGTGCCTAAGCAGAGCAGTGCTACATAAACTGTGCCTGTAGCTGAGACAATTGTCCGTGTCTATGATTTCCACCCATTGTAACTACCTTAAGCAGTTAAGCTTAATTTTTTCCTAGTTTATGACTTCTTTTTTTCCAGTGGGTGCTTGGGACTTTCTGGAGTTTCCTTACTTACCTTCTTTGCAGAGAAGTGGCTTTGCTCTATTTTTGAAAAATCAAATTAAAAAGGCAAACAAACTCCCACTCTAAAACCCAACCACAATTCTTTTACAGTATTTCCAGAGTTGGATTCTTAGAATGTGTAGAGACTGAAGGTCATTTGGAAAAGACAAGGTGGCCTTACAATTGCAAGCATTTGAGTGCTTGAGCTATGAAGTTAGGATGTGAATACCTCTTGTTTGAGTCCCCTGTTCTGAAGTAAGCCATATGTGTCTCCCATGTCACAGATGATTCTTGGATCATAGGACAGTGTCGTCCTCCTTTTCCCCTCTCACCTATCTCCAATTTTCTATCCTCAGCTTGCCCTGCACATTATCCACTGCACAATGGCCAAATATCTTCTGCCTACAGTGATTTTAGATGAAGGGAAAAACATACTATATCTAGTTCTCATATAGATTTTTTAATATCTTCATTTTAAAATTCATGTGGTCATTGCATGTAAAGATGCATTATACACCAAAATTTTTGAGAATGTACTTTTTTTTTTTTTTTTTTTTTTTTTTTTTTTTTTTTTTTTTTTTTTTTTTTTTTTTTTTTTTTTTTTCCTGTAAGGAGATATTGAAGAAGCTCACTGACTCATTCTGTGGATTCTTCATCAAAAATTTTATAGAAGCTTTCCTCTGGTTATTATAGAGTTGACAGATTTAACTGCTCAACAGATTATAATTTTTGGACTTTTCTTTTATCTTCCAGACTGAGTATCCTTGATACCTACTGAAGTTTTGAGATTTATTATAAACTGCATTCTTTTTCACCTTAAAATATTTTAACCTTGGCAGTTCTCAGACACAGCTTTTCAATACAGAAAAAAAACCTCATTCAGTGTTTAAAATATCAATAAACAGATATTTTCTACAAAGCCCATTAAAGAGAACTACTATTAAATTATCCTGTGACTTCCTTCCAAGGCTTCTGTTAAGCTGTCATATTCTCTTTAGGTTTTCTATCATCCTTTTTAAACTCAATGCACTTTGTGTGAGGCAGAAAGAGATGATCAACATTTTTGGAAAAAGAAAAAGCTTTCCAGAATACAATGCAAACTTGTTTGTGTAATAGCAGGATCTCAAATTGTAACCCTGCCAAAGCCCATTATTTGAAAATTTCATTGACAATGCCAAATTCTGCAATCCTGGGCATCTCTGGGTAACACCTGAATAGAGCCACTCAAATATTTCTCCACTTTAAGTACTTAAATAGTAAAATGGATGCTTCTGAGAATACTATTCAAATCAAAGTATACTATGGGGGTAAATATATTTATATTCCACTAAGATATTAATCAGAGTGTATTTAATAAAATTCTAGTATAAAAGCATACTAAGGCAAATGGGAAAAGGAGAATTTCAAGGTGGTTAAGGAAAAATTTTGCATTCTGGTAAACTAAACAGAAAAGTTTTGGAGATGAAGAAAAACTCCTGTGAAAATCAATGATTTGTCAATAACAGCATTACAAATATGTCTATCTACAGGACTGTGGTGGTTTGGCATGGATTTGAAAAGTTTTTTTCCCTAAGGAAGTTCTAGCATGGATTATGATTGACAGGTTGGCTGACGAATGGGAGTGTTTCTACGTCTCTGTAAACACAGTCTTGAATCACAGATTCTGGTGACTCTTCCCTTTCTTTTTCCGGTCATTGAGAAGGTAACATCACCTCATGGATGGGGTCGGGCTGGTCCCCCCGGGGCCAGGGCTGCCGGGCCTCGGGGGGAGCTCTGCCTGTGGGACAGTGGCCAGGGCTGGCCGTGTCCCCTCTGTCCCCTCCTGGCCCCTCCTATGGGGAGAGGAGGAGGAGGACTGCAGACCAGAGTCTGGCCCTGCGCCAGGACCACGGTGGCTGTGCTCTGGGCATTGGCTGCCAGAGCCACTGGTCCAAAGGAGGAGAGACTTTTCAGAACTTTTCTCCGGAGCTCCAGGAAGTTGATCCGAGTTTGGGTCGCTTTAGATCTGACGAGGGTGGAAAAGGTTTCGTCCATCAGTGTTCCTGAGCATGCTCTCTTTCTCTCCCCCTTCCTCCTCCCACCATCACCTGTGGCCTTGAAGATCTGAGAGTCCACAAAAGAGAAAAAAAAAACCCAACCAAATTCTGGGCAAAGACTTTAATCCTTTTCCCTCCTCTGTGGAAGACAGAGTGATTTAAAATGTAGAGAGACAGCATTGAAACAAACTCAGTGAAAGAACTGAGAAAGACTATTTTGAAGATGGGATGGAGGAAATGGACATTTCTGACCACACTTCTCTAGATGTGAATTATGGAGAAATGGATTGTTTTGGTAATATCCTAATGCTGGTTGGGGGAATGCAAGTTCTAGCCAAAGGGTTGTGTGTATTGATATACATGGGTTTTAATTGAGAATTTTGAATAGAATATGTCCCTGGCTCCTGGGAAAGCACAAGAAGGTCTCTATTTCTTTTGAGATAGAGGCAAATTTAGAGATAGAAGAGAATCCCTATTCTGTACTAGAAAAGCATTCTTAAAATGATACCCCAAACATGTGGAAGCCCATGAACAGCGTGGAAAACTGGTATATGGGTGAGACTGAACAGAATCTGCAAAAATTCCAGGCAATTGCAGATCTGTGAAAGCCACCAGATCTTTTCTTGTGGCATGTTCTCCATAACCCTAGAGAGGCTCCTCTCCCAAGGTGATGTAGGATTGTGTTTAAATGGTGGCAACTGACTGAAAATCATGGTTTTCTCTCTGTGGTGAGTGGGAAAGTGAACAATTTGGGGGAGGTGTTAGGGGGAAGGTGTTTGAATGTCTCAGAATGTCTCAATTTTTTTCTCTCTTTTTCTTTAGTGCATATTAATAACATCTATCTGTTTTTAAAGTTGTGCCTGTTTTGCCTTTTTCTCCCAAAGTCGTATCTCCCAGTTGATAAACAAAATTTGGCGAATGTGAAACCACGACATAAATGGTGCATAAAATGGCCGGGAAACCAAATTGAAACTGCAAAAAGGACTGATTAAATTAAGGGGAAGAAAGCACCAAAAACTTGAAAAAGTAAAAGAAATTGCAAAATATCAAAGAGATTTATTAATATTGTCCTTCACTTTTTATAAAAAAGCAAAAAAGAGTATTTGGAAAGATGGAATATTTCATTTTAGTTTTACCTGGATGATTTACTTGCTCAAGGCATGTTTTTACAGGCCTGCCTGCGCAGAGCATAGGGCATTATTCCCAACCCAGTACTGGAGTTTACACTTAAAACAGGTTTGCATTGAGATTTCCCAAGATCTGCTCAAGAAATGTGGACCAAATTGAGAAGGATTTTTTTAAAAAACAGCACAACAACTGGCAGGTGACCTTTGGGATCATGAAGTTCATTTTCTGTCAGCAATTCCAATACTCAGAATATCTTGTTCAGGATAAAAAAGTACAGCACAAAAACTGTGAACCTTAAACCCCAAGAGAGGCTTTAGCAGAATGAGCACTATAGTAATATTTTTTCTTTAAATAAAAGGTGAGAAAATTAATCAACTTTTCAGTGCTTTATGATTTGTGGTTTTTTCTCCTGTAAGTGTTATTCTTGTGTTTATTTACACAGATTTGAAAGGATGAACTTGATATGAAAAGGAGCTCTCATGTACCACATTAAGCCTGTCAGCTACTGTTCACAACATGAGGATATTATCAGCTGCATTCATTGAAGAGACAAATCAAAATTAATCAAAATTCACAATTGGAGACTGCGAACTCAATCCCAACACTAGAGCTGACTTCTGATTAAAAATAGTTGAGATTTCTCTGTGTTCAGTTTTGGGTCTACCTCAGACATACTCCTGAGCTTTCTAAAACCAGAAAAAGTAGAAAAAGAAGCCAAGCTGGCAATCAGAAAATTGCTGCAAAATTACCATTAATATTATTAATAGAGTCATTACTTTACTACCAAATATTGAGATACAGAAAAATCAAAGTTTAAAAGCACTTTTGATATGAAAGTTTCATATTTCTGTATCAGTAAGTTTAGCATGGAATTAAATTTTTAACAGATAATTTTTATAAGACCTATCTATTTTTCTGTTGAAATTATCTGGTAGGTACGTCACAAAATTTAAAGGCAGCTGTAGCCGTATAAAACTTAAGCTTTATTAACCCTATGCTGCCTATGAAGCTGCCTATTGAATGACAATTTTTCATGCAGCAGTACTGTGCTGGATATTTTTCTTTTTTCTAGAAGGCCTGGATAATTTGCTTCTGTCTTTTAACTTTTATCAGCTGTAAAAAAACCCAGCATTTGGCATTTTATAGTCTACTCTTAATGCATCATATTTTTCTTACATAATGAGTCAGTCTAAAGCTTTGTCCCACTGAAATTATTTAACAGACCTCAAAAGTAAAGCTCAAATGCACTTATGAATTTGCTGACCTTTCAACACATTCAGCAACTGCAGGCAGATTATTCAGATCAACCACTTTAATCCCATCACATCTAATGTGTCCTCATTAAGAAATTAAAAGGAAATGCCTCTTGTTCTAGACAGAAACATACTTCAGTGTTAAATATGAATGTAGAAATACCATGTATATATTATATGAAGTTGGATGTATGCATGCATATATATACACACAGCAATACATATAGGAAAGGGAAAACCATAAACTTGGAAATATGAAGTACATCACATAACGAAAATTAAATTGCAATTTATTAACCACTGTCACTCAGGTTTAAAAATAAAATCAGAAATATGTAATAGCTGTAAGATCTTTCTATCACTTTCTCAGTTTTAAAGTTCTCTAATGATAAGTGGTTACTGTTGTGTTGATTGCTATTCTCCCTTCAGTTGCCCATTTAAATTCAGTGATATTATACCTCTATGTACTTGATATTTGAAGTAAAAACATCTTTATTCTGCTTTGCCTGTTATTGCATTTCAGTATTCTGCTAGAGCTGAGAATTCTCAGCTGACAAGCCCCTTTGTGCTCAGTTCCACATAAGCCTCCAGTAAGACACATCTTTCCCCGCTAAAAGTTCATAGACTAAATGACAAACTGACGAAAAAAGTTTGAATAAAGTAAAGTGTCATCAGTGTTTTATGGGTAAGGAGAAGGATTAGCAGAAGGAAATGGGACTTGCACACACAGCGAAATCAAGAACTTACTTTAGATCTCCTGTTTTCCTAGTGGCATCACTACAAGACACTCAATCTTATCTTTGATTTAACTTTCTTTTATACTTTTCCCCTGCACCTGCTGTTCAATATCGGGGGTTCAGATTCTACAGAATGACAAGGTGAGCATACAAATGTGCAAGGTTGTAGATGTAACCAAGATAATTAACATGGAGAAGCATGCTCAGCATATTTTTACTTTTTCTCTTCACAGATAATGACTTTCTTGCCTTTGAATTTAAGAACAGGAACTATATAGTATTCCTACTGCAATTAATTGATGAATAAATTTTCCCCCTTGATTTTCTTCTTTGCCTGGATACCTGCCACTATGCAACCTAAATATGTATACTTGAAATAAAGAAAAGAGTAAGGAGAAAGATAGAAGGACAGGAGGGGGAGAAGGAGGGGGGATGGAGGAACGACTCCTCTCTCTAGCTGAGAGGTGTCAGTTACAGTATTTGTATTCTGAATTTATTCTTCTAACCTCACTTGAAATTCTACAGAAATTTGGTGCTTCAGTTAAAACTGACCTTAGGCACTTTCAACTCACATGATGATTATTTGCTCAGAAGTTCACTAAAGGTCTCTCTGACTCTAGCAGTATTACAGGAGGTCATGCTTTTTCAAAGAGCAGCAATTCTTGAACATTTTTTACAATTCAGTGTGCAGAAATAAGCAACACCAATATCAACCACATTTTTACCATATATTTCCCTTGCTTGTTTTTTTATTACTGTTTCTTGAAGATTTTACAAGAAAACCCTTTTAAACCATAGAGCCCTTCATGCCATCAGTTACAGTACAGCGAAGTTGTGATAGATTGTAATATCTTATTACGTTCTAAGATTTTTAATTTTACAGTGTGAAGATCTGGGACCAATCACAGCAACAGATAATTAATATTTTCAGGATGTTTGAGAACTTTAAGTAGTATATAGGCCATTGTGCTGGAAGCTGAATATGTACTGATAAGTTTCTGATGTAGTTGCATTTGAAAATGTGAGATAATCATGCAAAGAATGAAACTATGCAAGAAATGTATAAATTTATAGACATATATAAATAAATATACCTATAAAACAATAACAAGAACGTGTTTTAGAGTAATACTGAAGTTACTTTTTGTCAAAAGCTGAGATATTGTTCGAATCAAACATTTGATCCCATAAAAAGTGTCTTCCCCATTATTTGTGAAGAATGCAAAATTGTACACAAGCTTGAAAGCTGTTGAAATAGAGGGATTGAAAGTTGAAATCTAAAGACTTTTCATAGCTAGTTTTCTGAGGATAGTCAGTTGAGCACAATTAAGTGAGGCAGATATGTTAAGCAATTCATTGTCAAAGAAATGGAAGTGCCCTATACTACAAATCAGAAATGAGGAGGCAGACAATAAAATAGAAAAAAAATCCAAATGGAACAAATTATTTTCAACAAACTAAGATGTGCCTGTGGAGATCATTACCACAGGATATAGACAGGACAAGAGATAGATGAAAACCAAACAAAGTGGGGAATGCATGTGAATTAGAAGAAGAATTCTATCGGGAATTAGTGCTTTTGAAAGAAGAATTGTAATTCTTTAGGAATTAAAATGGAACAGAAGTTAGAAAGGAGATGCTTTCTGGTGATGATTAGCCTCTGATTGTCCTGTAACAGGGATTTTCTGAAATTGCTCAATGGCATAGGAATCTAATGGACAACATAAAACCACAGATCTTATCTAGAATGATGTCTAGTGTTATCATATTTGGAAAAAAAAAATTTTCAGATTCTTGTAAGTTGCCAGTATCTGGTAGAAATTGTGATTTTAAAATAATTTATAAAAATCAGGTTTATATTTTTTTATTGTTGCTACAAAGATCTCTGGATGGTAGAAACTATTTTTCCTGTTAATTATAGGCTAGATTAAGACAGGGAGGAAAACCCAGAGGGCTGTATTAAGTGCAATGTTTATTTCTTTTTCATCATCTGAAAGAGTAAATAGAAATATTTGTACCACTTTTGCTAGCCTACTTGTAGTTTTTCATACATACATCATATCCTCCAGCATTTTTTGCCATCTTTGAATAAAGTATTCCAAGACTTCTCCCTGCAGAAGCTCTGATGTTCTTCTCACATTCCCCTGTTTGAAGTGGAATGGTATAACAGAAAATGGTAATCCTCATGTATCATTCTTTTGTATAAAATTGCAATATTTTTTTATTCCTTTCTTACTATAGTGTTTTGTTTGTCTTTCAGCTTCTAACAAAAGCTAGATCTGTTAAATGGAGAAAAACAAAATCAGTGGGGTGAGCTGTTGGAAAGGATGCTGGGTGAGATGTGTTTCCTAAAACAGCTTTTGATGGAACAGATAAAAAGTTCTTTGGCACATGTCACCACAAAGTGCTTACATAGATGTTTGAGATTATGTGTGAGCATATCTACACCTTCAATGACATGAATTAAGGACCAATAGCAGATTCTGCACCTGGGAAAGTATAATCCTGGATGTACATGGAGACTGGGGGACCAGTGGCTGGAGCACAGCCCTGCAGGAAGAGATCTGGGGGATGTGGGTGATGGGGAGCTCAGCATGAGTCAGCAATGTGTCCTGGCAGCCAAATGAGCTGTCAGTGTTCTTGTGGGGTTCATTTTGCACAGTACAGCTCCCTGGTGGAAAGGAGTGATTGCCCCACTATACTCAGCACTGCTGCAGCCTCACCTCTAGTATGTGTGCTGTTTTGGGCTCCATGATATAAGGGTATAAAAATGTTAATTTGTGTCCAAAAAAGGTAAAAGAAGATAGATGGAGAATTAGAAGGTGTAATTTAGGAGTAGAGGCTGAGGATACAGGTTTGTTCAGCTCACAGGAAACTGAGGGGTCACCTCTTTGCTGCCTACAACTTGCTAATGAGGGGGATCAAAGAGGGAGGTACTTCTCTGCTGTCCCATGATAGCAGATGAGTGATGTCTTACATTTATGTCAAGGGGAGTCTAGATTGGATATCTGGAAAACATCTCCACTGAAAAGTTCATCTAGCACAGGAAAAATTGCCCCAAGGAAGTGATTCATGGTCCTGTCCCTACCTGTCAGTGTTTGAGAAGGATTTGGACAATGGTCTTAGATATGTAGCTTAATTTTAGGTTGTCCTAAGTGGAATCAGGAATTCAACCCAATGATCCTGGTTGGTCCCATCATATTCAATGATATAATGAAGTGTTTTCTGAACTAAATGGAAAGATGAATGAAAAAAAAAAAAAAAGTGGTGAGATTGGAGTCTAAATGGACAACTTATCTGAGTAACATGTTTAAGACATTTATCAAATACTTTCTATTTATGATAAAGGGGGAATCTAAAAATGTTTCTATTTGAACACTGTTGAGAGTAATTAGCATTCTTGTATCAAGTTTCACCTCCTGTTCCCTCTTCTAAATAACACCTGTTATTCATCATAAGCTTTATTATAGAACTCATTGCTTTCAGATAGCAGCAATGTAAATTCATCTGCTCTTCCTCAGGCTCCATATCAAACTTAATTGAATGAGAATAGAAGAGAGGTTTTTCTTCTTAGATTGCCACATAATTCTTTCTTCTGCAGAAAAGATCAAGCAACTGGCATTACATTACTCTTGATACAGATACCATACCATTGTTTGAGAAAAAAAATAAATTCAGCTTTGAAGAAGGCCATAAACCTTCTTGTTCAATTAGTACCAGAAATGTAAGGGTTAATGAGATCAGAAAATGCTTGTGCAAAGGAGTAGCTCCAGAGAGCTATTAATGTGAATAGAGTAAGGATCATGTCTAGGGCTGTTGCATAGTCCTTTGAAAGGAGCCACCTCTTCTCTCTTACTGAAAATGAAGACGCCCTGCTTTGAAATGTGTTAAGACAAAAGTCTTTCATAGGCTGTGGACTTGATCAGGAAAGGCAGGAAATACCTACATAATTTATTTGTATTTAGTTGCAAGAATTGCCCTGACTGATTTAATTTACAGTATTATTCCTGCACTTCTGGGTACTTTATACTTTAAAAAGACACCTGTTTGCTCAGTAAGCTCACTGTACAGCTGAGGATGGAAGGGTTCTCAGGGAGTCTGGTCTAAGCTCCTGCTTCCAGCAGGGTCTGCTGTGGGCTTAGGCCAGCTGGAATTCCATTGTATCTTGAAAACCTTGAATGATGGAGAAGCTGCACTGCCTCCTTTAGCAATCTGTGCCATGGCTTTGCACTTCTCATGGGGAGCATAGCCCCCTGTCTTCTCTGCATAGCCACTCTGAACCATTCGTGTGTCCGTTGTCTTTTTATGAACAGCATGGATCTGACATCTTGCATACTCACATTAAATTACTGGGGGCTGTAGTTATGTTGTCCAAAGCTATCCTGCTCCTGGCTGACAAAGTCCAGCTCCCTTACCCTCTCCTCACTCAAAAAGTGCCCCCAGCCCTCATAGTCTCCATTGTGTGCCCTAAACTCCCTCCAGTTCAACAATGTTTTTTCCTATATTGGGTACCCAATACAGAATATATTGGCACTGTGCCCTCAAAATCTTTAATGAAAAATATCAAATTTGTGGCCAAAGTTTATTAAAAATAAAAAAATTGTCCTTTTTTGTTTGTTCTAAAATAGATTTACCATATTTAATTTATATCTCTGCCACAATCCACTTGGGTCTTTACCTAAGCCACTATAAAAATTCTCTTCTACATATAAAAGTGGATACACAGGAATGCATTTATGGCCAGTGTTCTCCAGAGAACCTAACATAATATTTACTTTTAACAGAATCAGAGATCTAAAGTTCTTGTCACATATTGAAAATTTTCCAACCTATTTCCTGACTTTTTTGTCATCTCAAGGTCCATGTGTTTGAAAATTATTATAATTTTCAAAAGGGATGTGTATTTTTTGCCATCCAATAAAGTTTATGAAATAGTAACTAAAAGAACAGGAATATTGACTTCTTAAGTGAAAATAATATAAATATATACACTATGGGCTGAATTTTGTTTTCCGTCTAATCCTTGCATTGCAATTAAGTGTATACTGGAAGTTGTCATGACTTGAGGGCAGTTATTGTCTCACAAAATATGGTTTTACCTGTAATCATGAAGGAAATACATTGTTTTAATCATCTAGTGTCTCCTGAAGTTATGTAGTCCTCACTGTTTGATTTCATGCTTACTCTAAGCTATCCTACAAAACAAATCAAAGGGAAGGGTGTAAGCAAAATTTAAGTTCATGGAAAACACTTGAGTGTTGAGATTCTCAACACTTTGTAATTTTTGGTTTTATTGTTCAGAAAAGCTGATTTTCAATCTGTGGCATAAAAATAAATGCTAGGGTTTTTCTTTTTCTACTTTTTAGCACACTAAGAGATAGAGTTGGTAGATATAGTAAGAAAAGAGGAGGGAATTTGACTCTCATGAATCTGCGAAAAATAAACAATGGGACTGCAAGTTCAATTTCATGTTGCATCATTTTTACATTAATATTAATCTAATGATTTGCTCTTGATTTGGCATTCAGTGTGGAGATTGCTACCATGGTCAGAATAGCTCTGCAAGTGCATTATATATGTTCTGCAATGGGTAATTTGCAGAAAGGAACACAAGTGGCAATTACAATAATTTGACAGACAATATGTATACAGATTTTTGTTTCTTCAAAATCAGTATATTTAATCTATTTTTGTTCATTAAATAGTCTACAATGTAAATTCCAACTTTTTGAAATAAAGCAACAAGAAAACTTATGTTTGCTGTTTAGCACCTTCAAAAATAACCCAACAAATTTGGGATTCTGAGACAACTACTTTTGTCTGTGCTTTTAAATATTTGCCAAAGCTCACCTTGTCTTTAGGAAAAGAAACCCCAAGAACCAATATAATCACATCAGCCAACAAATTTATATTGAAAGCAACAGTTTAGAATAAACACTTTTCTATGTTGTTGAAGGATTTTTTAATACCCTCATGGCACCTAAAATCAATACTTTTTACCTTTGCCCATAACAAAAACAATAAAGAAATCCTTGCTTTATGGTGTACTCAAGTCAGACTAGTGCAAGACTAATGTAGGCACTCATTTCAGCTCTGCTGTGCTCCCTGTCCAGGCAGGCAGAGTACAAAGCAGCTGGGAAGTGTTTGAACTGATCTTATCATGACAGCTGCTTAGGAGTACAAGGTACAGTGGTGCCATTAGGTACAATAGATGCAGAATAATCACAAGAACTATTGCAGAGCATTTGCCAACATGCTCAGCAAATATTAGCTCGTTTAAAACACCTGAAAACTTAAAGCAATGCTTGTCTGTTAACTGGTGGTCATCAATTTGTTGTATGCCTACAAAGTGATTTGTTTCTTGTGCTTTATATAGGAGGCAGCATTCTGAAAATTGATTTCGAGAATGTTGTGTTTTGTTACGTCTTTCAAAACCTTTGACATCCAAAAAATAAATATCAATATTTTAAAACCCAAGTTGGTCATTAGGACACTGTTTTTAGAGCCCAACAAACATATTTTACTTTCAGCTTAGCTGGTGAATCTTACAACTCCTGAACTTGCTCTAACCGTATACTGTTACAGCTTCCACGAAGACTAGGTATTCTAAGGTTTTACTGGCTTGTTTCTATTAAAATTAACAATACACTTCTCTTAACGGGATCTGTATTCTGATACTATTTTGTTAATTAATCAGTGAAAGAGAAGAATTGAATCTAATTTGGATAGCCTCTCATCATGAGGATTTTTCCTCTTAGATATGTGTGATGGATTTTGCTTTACTAGTGAAAAAGTAAACTCTGAAACATCCCCTACCAATGCAAATTCGCACCTGTTTTCCTGAGTGATCTCTTAGATATAACTGCTCCAAAATAGAGACTTCTGCATAGATTTTTCCCAATTAATTATTTTCAACTGCAGATCTTGCTATTTTTGTTCACAAATACTGTAGATGTGGTGTCAGAGATAGTTCACTCCTCTGGAATTGATACAATGTTTCTAGGACTTTTGTTTGTTTGTTTGTTTGTTTGACTTTATTTACATCTCCACAGATTGCCCCAAATAATTACAACTTTTTTTTTTTTTTTTTTTTTTTTTTTTTTTTTTTTTTTTCTATAGTGCTGGTAAAACCATACTTTCAAATTTCAAAAATTACAATGCATCCTGATTCAGTGACAGCAGCTACTCTTTTTGAGATTTTTTTCTGCTTTATAATATTCTTCATATCTCTTGGCCTCCAGTGGTAGGATTTGTGTACAAGTAAAGGCCAATGCCTTTTAAATTGCTCAGCATATTTCAATTGTGATATTTTTCAATGGAACATGTTGTTAAGAGGTAGAACTCCTTAAGAATTTCCAGTGTGAAAATTTTGATGAGAGACGAAGGAGTTACACTCTGATAATATGTTATTATTTAATCATCTTCTTAATTTTTCATGTCTCAAATACTGAGAGAAGAAAGAATGAAAAAAAAGAAAGAGTGGAAATAAAGAAGTAGTCCATCATTATTTACTGCAAACGTTATTACAGAACAATACCCTTTTGTGATAGCTCAAGTGGATCAAATTTTTGGAACTGACAACCTTGTAAAAATATCTCTTCTTTCAGCAAAGGAAAATTCAAATTATCTTAGACCCAAAAGCTTTGGGCAAGAGACCAATTGTTTTGGAGACCAAGCTCACTGAAGACACTCCCAAGACTGCTCAATTTTTCATTAATTGCCTCCCAGAATCCCAGATGGCTGAAAATAATATGATTTAGAGTTTAATTATTTGAGCACTGTAAAGCAAGAAAATTTTAAGCACCCAAGAGCTGGTCAAAGACTGAGAAAATCAACCATTTTTCTGTGAGACAGTAAAAGAGAACTAGAGATTTACCAAAGAAATAAACAACTTTCTGTTATTAAATATCACTTAGAAATGAAAAGGCTGGCAGGTTTTCTTTATCCAGTTTATCTCCATTTTAGGTAAATTTTGTAAGATGAACCTTAAGATGAAATGGCTATCGTTAAAAGTTTTATTTGTGCAATTCTTCACAAGCTGGAATAATGCTGTTACTGTGCACTGATGGCCTCATCCAATACTTCAAGCTGGGTCCTTATATCTCATGTTGGATTCTGCCATAGAAGCATCGCAGCAGACCCAGCTTGCTGCTGTGCTCTGTCTTTCTTTCACAGAACATTTTCTGCCTTTCTTTGTGAAGAGTCTTCATTTGAAAATTTGGATTCCAGTCACAGCAAGATCATTATGATGTTACCTCCCAGGAACAAGTAGCTCTTGGTGTATTTTTTTATGGGAAGGTTTCTCCCAATTGAGCAGCACCACTCTTTCTCTCTGTGACCCAGACCAAATGCAACAAGTCAAAATCCTTGAATCACACAAAGCAAAGTATATCCATACTGAAGCAAGGTGAAAGCTATGTAAGCAGTTGCAACAGACATTTTTGTAAACAGTCACAATTAAAGTCTTTAACTGAAATAAAAATATCCCATAATTATTTTAATCTGCTTAGTGTCAAGAGTAGCTGCTTATCTGCAATCAGCCTGGCTAGTTGCTGAGATGGTTATATTCTCCTGGCCAGACTATCCAGTTATGCCAGAGTATTCTGAGAGTTATCACTGAATCTTTTCTCAGCACATGTAAATTCTGAAATGTGCTAAAAATTAAGATTGAATCTAGAATTTCCTACACTGAAACTGGATGTAGGTATCTCACTAAAAGTCATACTTTTTCTAGCAAACAAATTTGTAAATACTTTTTGGGAATAGAAAATCCTGTGCTCTAGATTTCAAAGAGTTCTACATTATATAAAAACCTTTAGTAAAGCATACTGTCTTTGGAAAATTACTGCATCTCCTTGGATGTTTGAAGCTTTTGTGGTATGGAAACATGCATAGAATTACTGCAGTGTAAAATCTGGAATGTGTGTTGGAACATTATGGGTCCTAATTCTGAAACTAAAAGTGTTAAATAAAATCCAAAACAGATCTAATAGAAAAAAAAAAAAAAAAAAAAAAAAAAAAAAAAAAAAAAAAAAAAAAAAAAAGACAGTCCCTGTGATTATTTGAGAAAATTCAGAGGTTTAGTTTGCAATTTTACAGGTTCACAAAACACATCTTTTTGTGTGAACTAACAGATTGACACACTGAACAAAATCCTGAGATTGGAAAAAAGTCACAGAAATGGAACAGAAATACAATAATAGAACATCAAAACTTCTTCATATTGTGAAAAATCAAAAGCCATGCAGAGGTAGTTGTAGATTTAATGTATAATGTTGCCATATTTTGAAACACAAGGGTATAAATATGTGCATACACAGAGTTCAGGTACTTGCTTTAAGAAAAGACTTCCAGTGTGCTACTGTGTCATAGAATCATAGAATACCCTGAGCTGGAAAGGGAGCCATCAGGATCATCAAATCCCAACTCCTGACCCTTCACAGCACAGCCTGAGGAGTCACACCCTGTGCCTGAGAGCATTGTCCAAATGCTCCTTGAACTCTCTCAGGCTGGTGCTGTGACCACTGCCCTGGGGAGCCTGTTCCAGCACCCAGCCACCCTCTGAGTGAAGAACCTTTTCCTAATATGCAAACTAAACTTCCCCTGACACAGCTTCAGGCCATTTGCTTAGGTCCTGTCCTGGTCACCAGAGAAAAGAGATCAGAGCCTGCCCCTCAGCTTTCTCCCTTGAAAAAGTTGTAGACAGTATCAATTTAACATGCAAAATTTGTGATGCTGGAGTTAGAACATGTGCACGTGAATTATTCTGGATTATAGCTCCTCAACTGAATAGCCCTAAATTTAACTTTAGATCACATAAAATTCTTGCAGAATACTTGCCAGTGTCATTAGCAGGAAAGCAATTACCAGGAAAGTCATGTTTAAAAACTGGCTTGTTCCTTTATCACAGTCATTTCAAGATGTTGCTTGAAGATTCCAGAAATTCACCAAGACAATCATTGTCAATTAAGATCACAAAAACTCTTGGTGATGGACACACAGAAATTTCATAAAGTGAGTGAGACAGAAAAGGATGAAATTCAGTAATTCATATAATAAATCGCAATAGATATTTTTCCATGGATCTCAGCAGTAGACCTACTGGATAGAATTAGGCTCATTGTATGAATGTAATATATGTTAAGTTTTTATCTGGTTCTAAGGAAGTGTGTGAAATGTGGAAAAGAGTCAGCAGGCAAAGGGAAAGACTAATCCCAAGTCTATCTGTCTCACATCCAGAACTGCCTATCTTCCCTCCATCTCCTTTTTAAAACAAACTTTTTAAGTTCTAGAATCATCTGCATAATAAATGTTGACTTGTCACGGGTGTAACAAGAATTTTGAATAGCTAAGGTATTCAGCTGAGAATCAGCAGAACGTTTCTTCATGAGGGGAAAAAGCTTAAAGGAGACTTCTGACCTTCTGGGAGACAATGAAGGTGACATGTCCTATGGTGGTGTTTTGGAGTAGGTGGAGGTAGCAGAGGAAGACAGGGAGTGTGGCTGTGATAATTGTTAGGGTTTATACATATGAAAGCTGCAGCTGGACAAGAGTTTTGAAAATTTGCTGATGCAAAGACATGTAGACCTTTTTCTAAGGATTTAGGCAGAATTATGCACACCCTGTAAGAGAAATGTGGATACTGCAGGTTTTATATGCAGACTCCATATTCTTGTACCTAAAAATATCTGTTTCAAGAATCTAAACCTTATATTTGACCTGATGAAGCAGAAAGCCTATGACTGAACACAGAACTGTGATCAGATATATCAAACTTAATGCCTTCCCTATTGAATCATTCTTCTTTTTCTTTTCCAGGCATACTCAAGTTTGAAAGCTTTCCTCTAGAACATCTCTGGGGCATGCTTTGTTTTGCAATTCACAGCTCTGCTCGTGAAGTAAATACCAATAAGTCTCACGCTGAGCTCATAAAACCTTTCCCTGGTAGCACGTACAGCAGCTTTGTTGCTCTCCTGCACTGCTCTGTCTACATTTTCTAACCTTCATCCACCACTTCTAGAGATGTGAGGCTGGTTTGATCTTCATCTGCATTCAATCTGTTCTCATTCTTAGCAGAGTAGGAATCACTGAGGGATGTCAGCTATTGTGTGCCTTTTGTGAATGGGACATATGCCCACTACACTTGCTTAAAATGATTAAACGCTTTTTCACATGGTGCTATGTTTTAATCTGAGCATGGGATTTTGCATATATACCTCAAAGAATTACAATTTTTTTTTCCTTCTTACCAGTCAGGAGAATGACTGTTTAACTTCTTATAATGACTATAATTTACTTTGAGACTTTCTATCATTATACTCTTTGGTCACTAAGTGATTCCTTTAAACTTTAAAGAAAAAATATTCCTTTTTTTTTTTTTTTTTTCATATTGAGAATAAAAAGAAAAAGATGAAGAATTTGCGTCTCTTCATCAAACTCCTTTTCTTCTTGTACCTTCCTTTCTCTAGTGATTGATCTTTCTTTTGCCATCAGATAGTTCTGTGATTAATTGCTTTGGCTTCTCTCCACCTATAGTGTATATTACTTGCATTAAAAAAAAAGAAAAACTAAAATCAAAATTAGGAAAAAAGACAGGTTTCTAAGGTCATCTTGCTTTTCTGCGTATGTTAAAGGAAACATAAAATTATGAGTTGCTTTGTGTTATTGTTCCAAAATAGTTTGCAACATTTGTTTTTATTTTTAAATAGACTCTTTAAATAATCGCTTGCGGATACACACAAGAAAAGTAGTGTGTAGATGCTAAGACAGTGTAGCACATTAAAGAAGTGAAAAACTTATTGTATAACCTGCCCATTGCCTACTCTGCTGCTATTCTCCAGAGAGAATTCTCCTTCAGTGTTTTTTATTTTGCTATAATGAGATTATATAGCAATTCAGGATACAGACTTCTTCAGTCTCTTTGTTATTTTCCCTCTGGGGTTGTCACTCATGTCAGTATTTTTAGATCACTGCAGACATGATATTTGTTTATAAGTGTATTTGGATATGTATGCATGGATATGTGTTTATATGCAGAGAGACAATCTTGAGAAGTACAGATATTAGAGACTGAAGAAAACATGAACATTAAAATGATACATTCTTCCTGTTTTAATCTCACAAAGACATTCTTAAATGATGAATGCTTACAATTCTTCCTAGAAGTCATCTTACTTACAGTTACCTCCATGCTGACTGCAGGAAGTCACATCCTTAGCAGGCTAAATTGGCATGTCTCTGTCAGTAACCACAGAGTTACACCAGAGGACAATCTGTCCCTGTACAAGCATAAATCATACAAGGACTAATATTCCTTTGTCTTGAACCCAATATAGTACATAGCGTGTAGGAAAGAAATGATAAAGAATGAGTAAAACTCTCACTAAAGTCCTAATGGCCAATGTTTGCAGGTAGAAATGAGCAGCCTGAGTAGTCCCCATGAACGGTTCTGCAGTAAGGTTCAAATTAGATAGCATCAGAGAAGAATAAAAATAGACAGAACCATAAATTAAAATAAAAATTAACAAACAAACAAACAAGAAAACCCAAAACCCCAAACAAATAAACAACAACAAGAAAAATTAAACAAACAAAACAAAAGGAAAAAACCCACACCAAACCCACCAAGGTTTTATCTCCAGAAATTTGTTTTTAGACAAAGCTCTGGACAGAATTACCAGAAAAAGTAATTGAAAAAAGTAACCTGGTTGCTTTCCTACTTCATATCTAGGGCTCTCTTTGGTGCTTGAAAAAAGCTTTAACATTACTGATACAGACTCTACTAAGAAGCCCTAGAGAATGAATCATATGTGTGAGGTCATGGGGTTACAGTAGCAAAAATGTCTTAGAAAAATGGTGAACTGCTTACTAATCTCTGTGTCTAGCTAGACATTTGTAGCATTAAATACCTTTTGTTTCCAAAATTGTTCCATCTGGAAGAAGGGCAAGCTCATAAAGTGAAAGACTGATTTGAACGGAGCCAGAGGAAGTTTCAGGTTCAAGTGACTTGACCCCACACCAAATGTCAAATCTTATTTGAGTTTCACACCGCAGCAAAACGAACAAACAAACAAAAAATCCTCCTCCGAGAAAAACAGTTGATGACCAGAAACAAATCTGAAACAGTCTCTGAGTCAAGTTCTGCACAAAGTTGCACATGTAAAGCTCTATTTGGAGTTCTGGAATTTAATTATGATTAAGACTTCAAAACATCTTTTTTATTAAATTCAGAACCTAAATTGTGCAATTTATTTGCATTTGAGATAAAAAGAGATGCATATTTTGTATGCTGGAATTAGATTTGTAGAAGCAAAAGCTCATTCCCAATGGCAAATATGACTAAATCCAATTCCAGTTATGAAACAATAAATTGTTTTTTAAGTGTGAGCCAACTCTCCTAATAGGCTTTCGATATTAATCCTCTAATGTTTATTGTTTCTTTACTTTCTAGAGGCTATGACAGAATGGATTAATCAGGGAATTCTGAATTAGATTTAAACTTGAATTTAGCATTAAGAATTAGAATTACCTGGCATGAGATTTTCAGTTTAGGATTAATAGGGTTAAAATTGTGGCTGTAATTGTAGACATATTTCTTCCTAGACAATATAGGATTTAGATGATCTTAGAGGTGGTCGACTATCTTTAATATTAGACTCCTCTATATCAAACCTTTTTTGAAAGCTTTTATTATTGTCATTTTCAGAAAATACTTGCACTCATACATTCTTGCACAGGAATTTGCTGAATAGAACAAAAAAAAAAATCTTACCTTTGACAGAGCAAGCAAGATTATAAATAAGCAACCAGAAGCTTCAATTCTGCCCTTAGTTTACACAGCAATGGCAGACACAGGAATGTCTGAGTAGATCAGCATCAACCATAAAATGTAATGCATCGGTGCCATGCTGTGTGGTTTAAATGGCAAGGAGGTGGAGAAAAAAATTCCTTTTACAAGTTCCAAAAACTTGTGGCAGTATGAATCAGATGCTTTTTGGAATGTGAATATCGATTTTAAGAAAATAGGCCAGACAGCATTACAGTCGAGAACGCAGAGATGCAGAGATTTTTAAGGTCTGTCTCCATCTTAATTGCTAATAATAATTAAAAGAAAAAGCTCATAGACATCATATTTTTCTTCACGCATATATCGCTTATCAGGGTGTAAATATAGGGTTTTTTTCAAAGAGAAATCTCTGAAATCGCTAAGGTTTCCAGGTTCTTCAGGCTACTAGTAATCTTTCTCTGATCCAGGAAACTTCTCCTTGTTTAGATGTTGACTGATATGTAGAGTTAAAATTACAGTGGTTGAAATTAAACATATATGTAAATGCTCTGCTACAGTGGTGTTCTGTACAAACCACCTCTCTGTCTCTGGCTTCTCCATTGATGAGTTGTGCTAACAATTGTGCTCATTAGGAGTAGAACTGTTTGACAAATTGTAGCAGAGTGTATTGAAAGCCTTCAACATTTAGTACAACTTGAAGAACTTCATTCACTCAATATGACCAAATATTTGCCACTGAAATTATATGAAAACTGAAAAAGGCCAACAACAATGTAAATCCCAAACTCAGTCTTTACCCTGGTGATACTGAGATTCCTGCCTTTTTCATGGGGTAGATATGATGTACCTACAGTAGATAGGCCTGGTCCACTCAGGGATACTCCAGCTTTTCCAGAGGCACTTTCAGAAACATGGTCAGATAAACCTCCATAGACCATGAATCAGGAATGTGGAATAGCCTTTCTGTGTGTTTCTGCTATTGTGGCCATACATTTATCCTTTAATTTGTCCATTTTTTGCAAAACGCTGTTGGGACTTCAGTTACACATTTTTCATAGGTCTACACACAGTCTGTTCAGAGCAAAGGAGTAAATACATCCTAAGCACTGACCTCCACTTCCATATCCAATCACCAAATGTCGTAGAATTACAGATACATGACCCAGGAAGAGAACTATTGTGTTGTCTTTTTCACTTCACTGTCCAGTCGTGTCTGATTAACTGGTTTGGATTTTGCTCCAAATTTAGAGAAAACATTAAAGGACATAGATTGAAACAGTGGCTGGAACATGGGTTTTTCAAATGCAACCCATTGCAGCTAGAAAATTTGAAAGTACAACACTAAAATGGCCAAGTTCTGCTTGCTCATCCTCGATGGACTATCCTTCCTAGAAAAGACATAGCTTAAAAAGACCTTTCTACAGTATTAGAAATACAGGAGTATTTCTGATCTATAAGGTTATATTGTGTTAGTGCCAGTTTTGCTGCATTTCTTCTGATCTCTTTGGTAAATATCATCCAGCTCTGCTGGTCTATTGCTGCTGAATTCCCAAATTGATCTATAATTTCTTCTTTATGGACTTCCATGTCTGTAAAGGCTACACAAGAGAAAGGCCATTGGAAATTGAATCTTCCTGCTATCCAGATTAATAAATGCCTTAATAACATCTTCCTGAAATGTCAGTTCAATTCTTGTTTGTCTTTACATCTAAAAATAATTTTAAACAGACAAAATCTACAACAGCCTACCTTTAATCCTGTTGCAATTTCACTCTTTCATAATGGTAAAAAGAGATGCAAATACACAGTCCACATGATTGTTTTCATTCTCAAAGCACTAAAATTACAATAATAAAATCTAATCCACTTCATTTTTGTTGTAATTTTCACCGCCTCATTTTAAGCAGGCTCAAACATTAAATCCTGAGCATATTTGATCTAAAATAGGGTAAAGGACAATGAATTCACCAAGAAGATTTACAGAATCATATGACTAGATAGTCAGATGCAGCCATTGGAACACTAGAGTGAAATAATCTGTGTTACCTCTTGAAATCATCTGAAATCTGCTTTGATCTGCTGTTGCTGCAGCAGCTCCTTGCTGCCAGGACACAAGCTAGCTAGCTTCAAAATGTGCTGAATATATAAAAAAATGCTTCAGTAATGCATTTATATACCTGCAAGTGATTATACACAATTGTTTTTCTGCATCATATCTCCTCTGTGGTACAAAAGCTCTTACTCCGTTTCTAGAGCAGAACACAATTTATAATTTCTATGAATCAGGCATCAAGGGTATAATGAGATAGACACATATAATACACGAATAAAAGGTACAATAAATACCTCCAATTGTGAATGGTTAAATATAAATATACCTAGGATATGCACCACTTTGAACTTGAGATTAAGTATTAAATCTTTTTAATTCTTGGAAAATGAATGTTTATTTGAAACTTGTCTGGGAAGGGGAGTGAATGAAAACACATCTGTGGACATTGAAGTTTATTTGCATTTGTTTAGGAAAAAGGCATCTGATTTATATGAAAAACAGGAATCTGGCCTACAGGGAAATATTTCACAAGTCCAAAACATTTTTAAGAGCCAATCCCTATAACAAAAAGGCTAAGTCTAGACTTGCACACACCAAGAATACTGGGATTTTTCCTTAGTTACAAGCTGTCTCTTTTTTTTTTTTAGCAAATTTTGTTCTATCAGTACTTCTTTTGGTGCTGGGCCCAGAATAGATACTTTGTTACAGAAAAGAAAGCACAGAAAAATGTTATCAGTCTTTTGTCTTTCTCTTTCTCTCTCTCTCTTTCTTGCCTGTCCACTTCCTTCTGTCTTTTTTCTTTGACAATAATGTGAAGAGCAGAATAGTTTTTAGCAATATGAAAGTCTCATTATCCACCTGCTCTGTGCTTGCCCCTCATGTTTGGGAGGAATTTGCTTCTTGTCTTCTCCCTTGAGTTCTACCCTGTAAAAAGGTGTGTAGAGCTAATTCAGATGGATGTAGGGAAACATCTGCAACAACAGCATTTTCTCTCCCTGGGGAGACCAGGTTCACCTTCTGGGACAAGGTAAACTCTTAAAAGTTTAGGCCACAGGTAATTTTCCTGACAGTTCTTTGCGCACATCAGAGAGAGGAAGAAAAAGGTCAGAGGAGTGATGGGGAGGTCCTGGAAATCAGCAGAGAAAAGAAAGGAGAGAGGGACTGAAATGTATGAGAATATCTGTCCTAAAACTTTTCATTATTCCCCCTTTGCTGAAGTATTACTATGTTTTTAAAGGAATGATTATATAAATCTTTTGGGTCGAAACAGATGCCAAGCAACATATGATTAGACAGAGAAAGACATTCCAAGAACATTAAATGGACTGGCAATTAGAAATAATGAACACTCTACTGAGTATCAGAGACTGTCTAACTTGTAAACTTCAGATGTATAATGTGATCTGAACAGGAGTGAGTGAAATTCACTGACGATTCACTCATCATAGGGTCAGCTGAAAAGGTGATTGAATATTTTTTGTATTTCTAAAAGGCACAATTCAATGAAACATAGACAGCACTCCTCAAACAATAAATACTGTCCAGAAAAATGCAAAAAATATCTTAGTCTCAGAATAACTGGGTTCATGAAAACTTTGAATTTCTTTAAGATTACTGCCAGAAATAAATAATATATAAGGTCTTATTTTTGAAGTAAGCAAGTAATTGAAAGTGAGTTTCTTAGTAGGAAAAAGATAATCTAAGATCTAGGTCCTTCCAAGGATGTAACTGAAACCCATACTTCTGAGTTTCAGATGCGTGAAAAATATTGGAAGGAATTATTATTGCAATAATGGCTGATAAAGAGCTTCTTGGTAGGAAGGATAACAAAGTCAATGCAGGATACAGGCATGGCTGTCCTTCTACAGATCATGTAAAGATAAGATTTGATGATGTTTAGGATGTTCTGTATATTCCTTTTCTTCAATGTTAAAATAAACTTTGAAATATCCTCTCTTCCTTGTTGATCTGTGAGTTGCTTCTTGCATTTTGCTGATTCTATCTGCTTTTACTGCTTTTATCAAGATCTATGACAGTTTTACTATAGTTTTGATAAACTCTTCTTAGATGGTAGCTGCTATTTAAATAACCTGACAAAGTGATATGCACTGAAAACCAAAGCCATGCAGTAAACAAAAAGGTTCTATCATCAACTAAGGAAGCCTTGCATTCTATGAACTTGTAACTTCTGGCTGAAATTAAAGATTCCACTGGAATACACACATTCTGAGGCATCAGGAATGGTGGGGTAAGGAGGAAACCAATGGCTTTATACAATTTCCTTTAATTTTTTTTCTTTTTTTTTCTGGTTTTTTTTTTTTTTTTTTTTTTGGTTGGTTGGTTGGTTGGTTGGTTTTTTTTGACAGTAAAGATTGCACATGACAGAAGAACCTCTACTGAAGAATAGATTTTCTTTTTTAAATAAGGTGTGAGGTCAACCTGAATTTTTCCCTAAAACTAGGTAATTTCTAATAGAGCTGTTCCATATTGATTCTCCAATGTCTTGCATGGCAAGTGGTCATGCCAGATAATTTCTTTCCATGGAGTATTGTGTATTTGGGTACCCATTTTCATGATATTTGTAGGTTTCAGATATATCAACACATCTGAATGTTGATATATCTGAAATTGACAATGAGTTTGAGAATTGCTGAGAACTTACAGACTTAACACGTACACATACTGAAACACCATGATCATATATGATCCTTATTCCTACAGGAATCAAAATCACAAAATACCTTATATTTTTAATGAGATAGCAACTGTGTCTAGAAGATACAAGCTTATATGTGTTAGAAATTAAAATGCATGTAGGTCATGGATCTACTAATTATTTTTATTAAAAATAAAGGCTATATGATTCTGCTTTTACTTGGACCATTCGTGCTATTCATGGACTGAATAATACATGCATTTTGGCATTGGAATACACACTATGCTGCTAAGCAATAAATGCACATAACTTTACATATCCAACATCCCAAATTTATTGTCATAACAGAAATCTGGAAAATGATATACAAATATGTGACAAGTAAGCATACTCTTTGGAGGATTTGAAACAATTCCCTAGGCACTTTTATTTCTTCGTTAGGACCGAATACAGAAAATCCTTTGGTGTACTTGCATTAAAACATCTTTGCACTTTGATGCTAATTGTTTTTCACACAGAATTTAAGATTCCCAGAATGAAGGAAGATCTAGATTGTCCTGAGTCAGCTATACAACTCGTACCTTTTGGTCTTTCTCTAATAATAAAAGGCCTCTGACATATTTTCTGTGCTGAAAAAAAAAGAGAAAGAGAAAATAAATACAGTGAAGAGTAAAGGACAGGCTCTTGGTGTGTTCTTTGAAGAACTGTTGTATTTCTAAAACTAGAAGTTATTTTCTTACAAGGTCTTTGCAGTCTCCATTAATCATTTCTTCAGCTAAATCTGCCTGTTAGCATATTTCTAGCTGCCATTTCATGCTCGGAGCAGTTTCTTTAAGCAGACCATGCATTTGTTTTTGACAGAGGTTGGCCTTAAGACAAAATCATCCATTCAAATCAATAACCATAATGTAACAATTGTTGACTAAGCCAATGCCTTCTCCTTCAGAAGAAAAATCCAGTGGGAATGCTGTATAATTTTAAATTTGCTTTTATATCAAAACTCATCTTTGCAATTCTGCTCTGTCTTTCTCCACCTTGTGGTTGTTTTGTATCGTTGCAGTCAATTATTTCAGGGCTCAAGCTGCATGTTATTGTTTCTCTGTGTATAAACAAAACATTTAAGGATGTTATTATTTTCCATTCAATTATCTATCTGCTAGCTTTTAAAGATGAAATTTATATTTGAAAAACGTATTTTAGTGGAGTAACTTTTTCTGCCTTGTCCAGGAAAGGACAACTGTGGGTTACAACATGCTTAGAGCTTTCCATATCATGTCAGATGTACTTTCTTTGTGACTCTTTTTCTTGAGGCCTCAGCTAAGAGAACCTCAAAAACATAATGCATGATCAGAAAGCAGCCTTCAGAAATATAAATTAAATTCTGTAATATTTAAAAAGATGAGGAGGAGAAAAAAAACCAACAACAGATTTCATAATTAAATACAGAAGATGATTTCCTCTTCCCTTTTCACAAAGTTCAAATTGGAGTGAATCAACAAAAGGCCAGTTCTGATTATTGCTGTGTTTGATTTTAAATCTAAGTGTCTAGTGACAGCACAGTTAGAGGTGTTTTGGCTATCTCTGTAGCTCAGAGAGAGCTCATACTGTGAGCTAGTCATCTGAATGCTGGGGAAGCCAACTGGTTCATCACCTAGATAATAGCTAACACTGGAAACAGCAGCATGTCCCTAATCCCACCTACAAATGCAAGTGCTGCATCTGTGTCTTGAAGCAGGATTTTGTCTTTAGTTGGGATTCGCATCTATTTCTGGGTTCTTTCATGTCCTTAATTAATATTTATTCTTTAGAATAGATAAACAAAGTAAAGATTCTTAATTTCATTCAGTATATGAGCAATTAGCTGGAAATAACTGGAAGACCAGCATGTGTCCTTCATGAGACTTTTGATTTTAGAAGGATGAAGTAGATGTCATCTCATTCCATGTGGTTAAAGTGCTTTCTTTTTTTTTCATTTATAAACTGGAAGCTTGAATTTCATCTAGAGCCTGGTATGTAAAGCCTTTGGGAAGGAAAACAGAGACCTGGTGTCCCTTCATTAATCTAATCAATACTGAATATTAAAGTATTCACAAAGTGGAGCACCTGGTCTTTTTTGTCTCCCAGATGAATCCATCAAACATTATAATCATACTCATTTTGTCTTCTGTGCCAAATGAATGTGCATCGATCCCATGTAAAGTGGAATGATTGGAGTTTAAGGGAAAAAAAAAAAAAAAAAAGGCAAAAAGCATGTCCTTTCCTTAGACTTCACCTCTGTGTGGCCATTAGGGAACACACATCCGCAAGACCCAGGTATTCCAGGACCAGAACAGCTAACTAACATAACACACACTTTTTCCATGTGTCTTTAAATCAAAGCTGACCAAGTAAGGGATAGGATGTTCCCAGCTTTGTTTTTTCTAGAATCAAACTACACTGAATATTCTCTGAGAAAGCAGACAGAAACCAGCCCTGCTGGCGACATAGGCAGAAATTTGGATTGTGAATTGGGACATGACTAAAACATGAATTAGATCTGGACCTTCTCAGACTTACCATGATTCAGGTCAGATAAGGAGCTGGTTTTTAGGGGTAAGAATCTGAACATCTGCAGTAACAAATAACCATCTAGTTCAACATTTTATTGTATGCTATATTATGCAAGATACTCAATGAGTGCAAGTTGTTTTGTTTTTTTTTTTTTTCTTGATTAGAACCTCCTCCTATGACTGTAATTTGTAGCTGTTTTTCTTCCCAAAGAAGAACTTCACAAGGCTATCAGTCATGCAGGTTTTCTAGCAGGTGAATCATTAATAATTCATTTTGATGAGAGTGACCACTGCTGTAAGACGGTCCCACGAGAATTTCCAAATGACCATTTGGTTATAAATATTCAATAATTTGTAATGTTTTGTTCTGAGTCATGTCCCAGTACCCATCAATGGCTGGATGTGTCCACTGTCCATACATAATATCCCCTTTCACTATAATTTAATGACATCAAATCATGCATTGCACCATCTTGAAACAGAAAACTAGCAGATTTTTAAAGTCACCTTGTCAACTCTAAGACTACTCTTCAGCCTTGTAAGTCCATAAACTCTCCTTAAACACTTACTAAAAATTATAAATTATGCTTCTACTTCAGTGGAGCTGCTATCATTTACAGTGTAAGGTGATTTGGTTCATTATTTGCAAATTCAGGTAATGTAGAATATAAAAGTTGTGTGGAAAAATGATGGTGGAAACACACAGCATACTCTTAGAAGGATAAGAATGATAGTTGGAAGGCATTTCCAAATCTAACCTCACAGTGAGTTATCAAATTAGATGGATTTATAATCTAGTGATATGTTGTTGTTGTTTTTTAATCAGGTAAATTCAAACAATTCTTGTCAAGTTCATCCAGCATTTTTTTTTCTGAGTATTAGACACTAGAGTATTTGAGTGTTTTTTCTGAGTATTAGACACACATTAGCTTATATCAAATATTTCAAGGATATGAAACAACAAAACTCTTTAACAAATGTTTCAATCTATAATTTCTTTGTGTTCCAATCAACTCATGATGGCTGAGAAAGTGATGAAAATTAAATGAATATTGGTAATGCCTTTCTCACTTAAAACAAGCCCACACAGACAGAGAAATTTAACTTTTGACTACTAGGTTCTTTTTCAATAAATGCCAATGCTGATGACATGATAACACCAGAGTACCAAGCTGAAGCAAGTTTGACATCAGGAAGGTCATGGAGAAGAATATGAGATCATAGTTACTGCAACCAAGTAAATCTTAGGAAGCAGTGAACTTATTTTCCATTAACCTTCTTTGTTTATCCTTATTATGAAGTGATAGAAAATTATAAGTTTCTTCAAATAAGAATGACAGCCTGCAGAGCAGGAAGAAGTGAGCATAAGGAAATAAGTGTCAAAGCTGACAGCATAAGGAGTAAAACCAAGATTGTTTTGGATGTCTCTGATACTGAAATGATGATTAGTTATGCTCTCATTTACACTCTTAGAAGTATCATTACTATTAAGAGCATGATGCACTCAAACTCGGAAAAAAACATAAACTGGAGTAAAAGAGATTCCATATATTAAGGATTTATATTTTGTCATATTTGAAAAGTAATTATTAGATCTTCAAAATCTGAACTGGATAAGATTCTGATTAAAAGACTAAATTAAATAATTTACTTAACCTTTTTTTTTTGTTTTTGTTTTTGTTGGTTGGTTGGTTGGTTGGTAAATGAACCTCACTGCTCCCTAAAACTTCACGATGCATGAAGTAATCCAGTTAATTAAAAAAATATTGGGATGCTAGTCACAAAGGCTGGATTGATTTTCCTTAAGTTTAACCTTATGAAAGTTAAGCTACTTGTCTGGGCTAGTTGACAAGACTCCATCAGTAGCCCATGCAAGGAGACACCCCTAGAAAGTAATTTATCGACTGCTAAGATTCTGTCTGAGATACCCAGGACAAGGTGTCCTTAGAACATATTTGGCAATTGAGAAACCCTGAACAAATCTCTCAGGAGTGATACCTGATGTCCGAATGGTTAATGTTAGGTAGGTTATATCGTGCTCTAAGATCCCCAAGGGGTTTTGAGGTATAAGGGACTCAGGATGTTTCATACTGACTCTAAACACAGAGTTCTGTTGGCTTGAAAGGATGAGAAATTCACTATGGATATATAAAAATAATTAGTGAAATTTTATAAGGAATGAGAACATGATATTTTTATCATGTTTAACATGGATATGTTTAATACATGACATGAGAACTTCCTAATAGTCCTATATTTATAACACTCTTATTTCATGCCCTCTCATGCACTTGGTATATTACAAATCAAAAGAGTTATATTCACTAAAAATTACATAAATAAATGCTTTCTTTGTAGTGAATCCTCATTGCCTATAGGTCTTTGACAGAAAAAATATTTTTCATCTAAGAAAATATTTTCATCTAATAAAAAAAGAAAGCTACTATGCTTCAAATGGATTTACTGAGTGGAAGAATAGAATCACAGAAAAATTCTGGTTGGGCAAGACCCTTAAGTTCATGGAGTCCAACCATTAACCTAACTCTGCCAAGTCCAAATGAATCCATTTCTGTAGATACCTCCAGAGATTGTGAGTCAAAGGAGGCTATTGAGATGATAAAGAAGATGCCTAGGAAGGGATTATAGCCTCCTCTGACACCTCATTAACTCTGTTCAGTGTGGGCTGCATCTCAACTGCAGACCCAGTCAGTCTATGAGAAGAAAGCTGAGCTAAACTCTCCTATACACATCCTCCCTTCTATGCAGGCCTAAAATTTCTTCATAAAATACCTTTATTACAAAAAAAAAAAAAAAAAAAAAAAAAAAAAAAAAAAAAAAAAAAAAGCCCGAAACCAACAAGAAAACCACTGCAAATTGAATTAGTATAATGGAATTACACTTTGACATCTCTCGGGGGACAGGGTGCTGAAGAGATGCATCAAGTCTGTTTAGACTGTGATGGCTGAAGTTACATATCTAAGAGCTTATCATTATTGTGCCTTTAGTATGAGAAACTATATCCAAGTGAGAAATCATATTTCTCACAGATAGGCTCTGATATGCTGCTGTCTCTATTTATTCTATTCATTTCATGGGCTTGAAAATTCTGGATTTCTATTGTAAAGTTACTCAAAATTCAGATCTGATATCTCATGAAGCAATATGGCTCTTTATGGGAAATAAATAGAAAGGAAATAAAATGTTAGCCCACATCAAGTTCACCAAGATGTCTTGAAACTCTTAAAGGCCGTAACTAGCCATCGAGCTCTGACAACTTCAGAAGAAACTGTAAATAAAGAAAATTAAGTAGATAAGTAGTTTAATAAAAAAGTTATCTTATATCAAGTCTTCCAAATATAGTTGTTTTTTTATTTCTGATCCCTAATATTAAATAGAACCATAACTTTTTTAAATATTTTTGTTAAAATTGTAAAAAGCCTTAATTGCTAGAGCTAATTATGTCCTTGTAGAAAGAAAGTCATTCATGCAACCATCACAGAGCAAAGAATCAAAAACTAAGATGCTGAAGAATTAGTAACTCTGGCATAACAATAATATAAAATTATAGGACAAAAGATTTCCAGATATCTGACTTATGAATTGTGGGACATCTGACTTATGAAAGTATCCATTAACAACTATTCCATATAATCAAACAAACAAACAATCTCCTCCAGCAGTAAGAAAAATACTAAATGAAATACCTAGATTCAGAAAATAAGAAATGGGAGATAAGAGAAAAAAAACAAATCCCAGAGCTCACAAATCAGTAAACAGACCACTGGAGCATAGCCTTAGAGATCTTCGAGGCTGATATCTGAGGAAACAAGATCATCACAAGTCTCACAGGCAAGATAAAAAATACGGACTATTCAGAGGAAACTGAGAGAATGTGGATCTTTCCATGTGAGGATTAGGGAAAGGGTTAAAGGTACGGAAAGGAAAAGATCAAAATGGTTAGGAAAATCTATCCAGAGTGGGTGTGGGATAATGGAAAGGAGATGATAAAAGAGACCAGTTTCATTAAAGCAGGATCATAAGCAGATATATCCATCTGGTTATGGTGGTTTGACCCTGGCTTGATACCAGATGCTAACAAAAGCTGCTCTGTTGCTTCTCTCCTCAGCTGGCCAGAGGAGAGAAAATATAGCAAGTGGCTCATGAGATGAAGGACAGGGAGAGGACACTCACCAGTTACTGTCATGGACATAACAGACTCGACTTGGAGAAATTAATTTATTTTATTGCCACTCAAATTGGATAAGATAATGGGAAATACACTTCCCCCCACCACTCCTCCCTCCTTCCCAGACTCAGCTTCATTCCCAGTTTCTTTACCTCCTTTTTGTCAGTGGCACAGGGAGACATGGAATGGGTGCTGTGGTCAATTCAGCACATGCTGTCTCTGCCGCTCCTTCCTCCTCTGAAGAAGAACTCCTCACACTCTTCCTCTCTGGTCCTTCCCACAAGAGACAGCCCTCTATGAAACTCTCCAATGTGTGTCCTTCCCAGGGGCTGCAGTTCTTGACAAATGACACAGCATTTGTCCCCAGTAGGTCACAAGTCCTGCCAGAAAATCTGCTCCAGCACAGACTTTCCAGAGGGTCACAGCCTCCTTTGGGCATGTACATGTGTCTAAGCATTTTTCCTGGGCATGGCCACAGAGCCAGAGCCTAGGGACACACAGATATGTCCATGAGTTGAGAAAGTGAAGGCATCTGTATGTTTGCAAGCAAGCTCCAACCCGTGTCACCTGAACTGGAGCTTCAAGGCCAGCCCTAAGTGCTGTTCACTGTGATGAGATGGCTTCTGGTGCATTCATGACTTCCAGTAAAGGCACTGCTCTCTCTGTGGATTGGTGTGGCTGGATGAAGTGCATTTGTGCACTGTTTGTGTATCTGAATCTGTACAATATGTACTCAGCCTTGTGCTGGCACACACACATGTGGGAGCAGGAGCAAACTGACAAGAAATTCCTCCAAACTCCTCCAAATTCAACTTCCTTTAACAATTAGAACTGAGTGTCACTTAAACATGTTTAAAGTATTCAATTATTCATGAAAGATACTATATGCTCTGTCTGTTACTGTTGTACAAAAATTTACAACTGGATTTTTAAACTTAGACTGTTTTAACATCTAGGTTTGGAAATGCTAATTATAAACATAGACTTAAACCAGTCAATGTTAAAGTAAGTTAATTCATATTATATACTCAAAGAAGCAGACAAAATCTAGGAGACATAAGTGATTAAAAAACACATGAAAAAGAGGTGAATTCCCTAAGGAATGAGGAAGGACAGACATCGTACCTATTTTTAAAAATCAGGTAGGTGGTAGGAGCTGGGTTCATCAGCTTAGCCTCGATACCAGAAATGTTCTGGAACAGCTTGTTAATTAGTTTGGATGCACCCTGCGGACAAGGTGATAGGGAATAGCTGACATGGATTTGTCAAGGAAAAAAAGAAAAGTCATATCAAATCAATCCAAGTTCTTCTTGTGGCAGGGTAATTGCCTAGTGGACAAGGGAGAAGCTAAAGATTTGATATATCTTGACGTTAGTAAGCATTTTCACACAGTCCCATTTGGCACTGTCATACACAAATTCCAGAGAAACACAGCCCAGCGGAAATTGTCACATGGAGGGTGCAAAGCTGTTTGAAAAGCTAAATTCCATCACTGTCTGATGGAAAACATCAGATTGGGAGAATTTTCCAGAAAAATTAACCAATATAATTAATAACAATGTAAAACCAATTAGAAAATGTCTACCAGAAGCTGGTACTAGTATAATTAATAAATTGAATAATTAATTAATTGATAGCACAAGGAAGGCTTTCTAGGGAGTTTGTTGAGTCTTTGTCATTAGAGGCATTTAAGAATGAGTTGGAACCTTGTGTGTTGGCGATAGGTTTTCTTAAGTTCAGTGGATGGATTTGACTAGACAGATGCTTGATTTTCCCTGTGCCTTGATGATGTCTTCACTACTTTGTTTCTCCTTGGCTCTGTCACAGCTTCTGACATTACTTTGGGGTGTTCATTTGCTTGCTTCTTACCTCAAGCCTTTCTGTGTCATATAAAATCCTTGACATCTAAAGGATCCAAAATAGAAGCACTGCCTGGCAGAGTTTAGAAAGGTTTTGGAGTGAAATCACTGTATAAGCACAAAGTTTTCTCATTATGTGACAAATAAGAAGTCATTAGTGCCATAATTTTCTAGAGATAGCTATAAGTTATCAGTCTGCCTATTGTGTGTGTGCGTGTATAGATGTACAAAACAGAAAGATTGTATATAATTTCCTTTAATTATATTTTGCCTATTAAAAGCCAACTGATTGCATTTGTACCACATGATCAATGGTGATAAATCACTTGCATTTCATTGCTGAATATTTATTTTTAAGATTCAGTACTTGAGGCTATAATAGATTTCCCAATTCTAAATCACAAAATTATGTTCTTCCTAAATTACAGTGTAACTTGCAGCAGAAGATGTTTTGTGTCCAAATATAGGGTTTTCTGTTTTTGTGTGAACTGCAAAAGCATTCTGTTAAAGATAGTTTTGCATAAACTTGCATTTGTTTTACTGTATTCAGTGTGTTTATAGAATAATCTATATTTATGTGACATCCTTCCTTACCACACACATATGAACACAGTAAAAGAACTTTCAAGTTGTGAAGTCAAATATTTCAATTCTGGAAACCATGGAGTGCTGAAATTCTGTGGATTGGAGGGTTTTTGAGTTTTTGCAATTTTGGTTTGGTTGTAGTTGTTTGGGTTATTTTATTTTTTTTACCACATTTGCCAGATCATTGGGCTTTGTCTGATCACACAGTTTCAAAATGTCCTTCTGCTCCTGAGTGTGTTTGTGAAGCTGCTCTTAGCTGACTGATAAATAGGCTTGACAAACCACATGCAAACTGTAGAAAAATATTTGTTTCCTTGTAATGGAATGAAAGTAAATGATGTGTATAGGTAATGGCAGCCAAAATGCTCTCAAGAAAAAAGAGAAATAATTCCTCCCTTTACCAACAAATACAAACCTGAAAAAAGAAAACTGCAGTGTGAGAGGTCAGAGGAATCTACTATGAAGCTTTGAGTCATTCCTCATTTCACATGTGCTGAGGCGGCTGCTTCTGAGCAGCTGCCCATCCAGTGAGCAGAGATCCAGAATCATCCTTCACCTAGCGCAGTGATGAGGTTCTCCCTATAGCTAGGGAAGACTCCCAGAATAACCTGTCAGAACACCTATGTAGAGATTATTGAAGGTACTTCTTCTGGTCTACTTCATGGTTCTGGGTTTTCTTCCGCAGAGAAGGAATGTGAGATAAAGGTATCTTAGATCTTATCCCAGCACTGATTTAAAAATAAGGCTTTCTCCCCCCAGTATGTTGTTAGCTCATAAAACATCTCTCAGCATGGTAGCTCACAATAAGTCACTTCTCCAACATCTCACTGGTTAGATGATGGATCAGTAGAATACACTTTCCAAGAGAACAATTTCCACCCATTTTAAGCCGCTGTCATTTATCCCATTTGAACTTCTAGAGGTGCAAAGCCATTTTCAGTTAAGTGAAACCAGTCCTCAAAGTGTTCAAACAAAGTTAAAATAAAGTGTTTAAGTAACATAAGTCTGTAATTAAGTGAAGGCAGTTTTTACAGGCCAGGAGCATAAGCAACACCTCTTTGGATCATAAGCCACCTTAGCACAATTACTCCATTTATGAATCTAACGTGAGAGCACAGCATATGAAACCAAGTTAGTAGAGCAACCAGCGGAAAATCAATATTAAGTGACAGATATCTGGTCTTCAAATAGCTTCGGTCTTCCCACTCACGTAGAAATTCACTCTCTTTTCTTTGAATCTAATGTCTTGCCTTCCTATTTAACAGGATTCCTATTTGACCCCAAATGGGGGGGAGGGGTGGGTCAAATGAAGTACAACCTTCTGTTGGCTTCTTTATCTATCTGTGCCCTGATTAAAACTCTGTGGAAGATCTCCTCTTCATGGATTAGCCACTGTTAACACCTGAGTTTCTGGGGTGTGATGTGGCCTCTGGTTCAAATTCTACCTGATTTCCTAAACCTAAGCAAACACTTCCAGAGATGTTTCTGTCTCACACACAAATTCTGAGGCCTGAAAACCTACATAAGAGTGAGAATTTGAGACCTATTCCTGTCTGTGTTTTCCCAGTGTGAGTAACCAGAGAACTGACCCATATAACAAAAATAACCTTTAGCCCAGCATTTTCAGTTCTAACAAGTGTTCATGGATGTACATTCTCTGTTATGACCTGCCCCTGAAGTGGGGAAACTCAGGTTCTTTTTAATAGATCTGTTGGGGCAGATTAAAGTGAGACAACACTGAATGACTGGTGTTTTTTGTAGCTATATCTATATCTATATCATCTGTATATGTATGGCAGTTCTATTTTAGAACAATTTAGTTGCAATTGAAAGGAGCTATGTAGTCATTTTGATTTCGATCTGTAGAAAAATAACAATATAAAAGTATAAAATATTAGGGGTATAAGGAAAAAGAAGAAGGAAAAAGAAAGGATAAGAGCACAGAGTGGAAAGATATCACCATCCGGTAATGCAGTGACAAGGCTCGACTGTTGCAATTTCAGTGTCTGTTGGTTGAGGTGATGCCATTGGGGGTGGAGGAAGACCACAAAATACAAAATTTGATGGGTTACACACGCTCAGGTTCAAGTGGGAATGCCCAGGTACCTCCCATGGCAATGGAGTTTTACACTGTCTGATGTAACACTGTGGATCATCCACAGTCCTCTGGTGAAAAGCCCCAGAAGTTTGTCATGCAACACTTGAGGAGTCTCTGGTAGTTTATGAGTTTTTCTAAGACATGACAGCTGCCTCTCATGCCAGTGTAGTGGAGCCAGTCAGGCCCCATCAGAAGGGATAAGCACCTTCAAGCCTACAAGTGAATATCCTGATACTTCCTCCAGGGAGGATTTTTGCACCTGAGCCTTATCGGGAAGATATCAGCATAATTAAAAACATTACCTCACCTTACAGATGCACTTCTTATTGTCCTTTTTCCCTTTTCTGGCCCAAAACCCACCTTGGTAAAGGTCAGTTTATCATAGTCATCTTCCAGTGATGGGAGAGCACCCCTTCTGCACTTGGGCTGTTCTTACACAGATCAGAGGTTTTGTCACCACATAGGCAAAAATTCTCCTCATCTTTTTCAGTCACAGGAGGTGTAAATCTGGCCTCAGCAAAGTACCCTGCTGTTTTGGCAAATGGCTGATTATTTGAGTCATTAGCATTTATCATCTCATTCTCTCACAGTCTCTGACTAAAAAAGAAAAATCAAATGGTTCAAAAATCTCTGTCTAACTGAAGACTCAGTTTTGCTGAAATACCTGAAAGTCAGTTGCATGGGTAATTACATCAAGCTCAGTGAGGACACATTCTTGTCTCCGATAGGCATCATCAAAACCTTCAGGATCAGCTACACATGAAACAGAATCCAGTCATACTCCTGTTGTTCATGTTCTTCACACAATTACTTCTACTTAAATTTTCACCTCTGTTTAAGCCTTAATTCATCTCACCTATGTTTATGTACCTTACAGAGACATTATAGTTGAAAATGGAAGCATACTTAACAGCTAAGGAGAGAAAGGCACTTCCACAGAGGTGGAGACAACAATTCAGAATTAAGACAGTCTCACAGAGCCTTGTCTTTGTCCTCTGACAACAGCCAGTGCCTACAGCAATCAGGGTCCCAAATTAGGTCCTCAGTTAATTGGGTCAATCAGGATCCATCTGGGACTTTTTCTTAAATTAGATTTAGCATTGCTACTCTCTTTTTTTTTCTTTTTTTCTTTTTTTTTTCTTCTTTTTTTACATTACCTGAAGAGAAAATTCTTATACTTGATTAATTTTTGCTCTGTGCTACAATCTAATATAATAACACAGTGTAAGCAAATAGGTAGGTGATATTATGCTGTGATCCTGGCAGACTTTCTCAGCCAATTAGGGTCAATGTAGATCAGTTTTATGCCTGCAGGGAGTAGGGGTAGCCAAATACTAAATGATTCAGAGAAACAGCAGAGAGTATAGCAGGAACAATAGGACTGCCTTGGGTCTTTGTATTAATTTAAAAAGTACAGGAGAAGAAAAATGCACGCGTGAGCCTGACTTCAGCTTCCTGTGAAAAGACTTCAGCATTTCCTAAGAGGAAATGCTGATTTCAACCTGCAATATCCCTAGTGGCAATAGCTACCCAGAGGGTGTCTTCTTATCTGCTGGACAGCTGTATGCTTGCAAACGCTGACTTGTAGTTGCTGTATTGGCAGGGACTGTGGGGATTAGGCCAGAATTCACACATGTGGTTGTTAAATTCCTAAGCTGAACCTTCCAACAAATGTCGCACACATATCTTCAACACAGCAGGGACAATTATACATGAATATTATGCTTCTTTTTCAGGAGGAATGTTGACACTAATTTGTCTAAAAAAGGAATGAGCACAGGGAGTCTGCTGACTACAGCGCAAGTGAAATCCATAAACAAATGGGATTCTATTGCCACAGGAAGGAGAAGACAGACAGTAACGATGTGACAATAAGCAACAATATCAAGATATATGTGAAGAGAAAGAGCGAGGGTTAAATCACAGAGCTGGTGGTTCAACATCCTTTTTTATACATTACATGTCAGGTGTCATGTTCCAGCACCAGAGAGCTAAAAAACTGTACAAGGATGCATGCAAGAGACACCCAAATATATATATATGTATATATATATATGTATGTATTTTTAAAGGGTGAAATGAAATAATTCTATGCAGAAGAAAAAAATAGTTTCTTGGACTAAAATATGAATATGTAATGCATTGCCTCCTTAGTCTATTTTCCTAATCTGTAAAATAAGAATGCTAATCTCACATTGTCATCCACAGTGAAATTCGCATTCAGAGATTTGCAGTCCAGAGGCTCAAACCATTCAGCGTATCTGATATTTTTGTATGCAAAAAAATTTCATTAATTATTCTTGATTTTAGCCTAATAATTGATATTTGAATAAATAGTAGCCTCTTACAAAAAAAAAGCTCCTAGCTTTCTTAGAAGACTGTAAGACACGAAGTCTAGCTTCTCTGATAGCTTTTGATTAAAAATAAATGTCTCATTTCCAGCTTGAATCGATCTAGCTTCAGTCACTGTTTCTGGAGATGTGTTTCTTTCCTAGTCTGTAAATCTCACAGGGGTAGCACAATGGGCCTTGAACTCAATACCACTAGATAGCCATGTAATAAGAGCAAGAATAGTTCTTCATTTTACTCAGCTGCAGTAATATTTGATGTCGGGAAGTGTGGGGGAAGGGTTTGATCTAAAGGCATTTGAGTTGCCAGTAGTTCTCCTCAGCCTACCTTAAATGTATTAATGTTCCCATTTTCAGCTGGTAAAGGGGGAAACAATGATGTGTCACATTACAGGGCAATTTGAGCCTGTTCATTATAAATGTATAGGGGATATTTTCTCAGCAGTCCTAGTTTGAGAACACAGTGCTCTCTAAGAGCTACAAATCACTGTAAAACCCAATGGTCAAAAAATTAATTAATATAAAGAATAAAAAAGCCAAACAGACTTAATTTATTTTTATCCTTTCAGACATAAAAATGACATTTAAAGGCAGAGTCATTGCACTGTGCTTTTCATTTGGTAAACAAACAAATCTCTGCTAATAGTTTTCAATATTTCCTTTGCTATAGTTGAACCAGTTTATGTTCTTCCTACTTGATAGTTTGTTGAGAATTAAATGATAGGGAGACTTACATATCCACCCTGTGTATTATAATATGGATATGTGGGCAGAGGTAGATTAGTGTTCATATTTGGTACAATACCTCTATGCCACGTTTTAAAAACAAAACAAAAAAATCTCAAAACCAATCAAGACCAAACATAAAACTCCTCAGATTAATATGCTGCAGCTTTTTAAGGCATGCTCTTCTATCTTCTGCTAGTCTACTTTGTAAAAGAAGGAACAGATCTGATCTCTGGCATTACTGACTTTAGTAAATATGCATGTAAAAGTAGAAAAACCTGAAATTAGTTGACCTCCAGTTTCACCTCCAGTCTCACCTCTCTGATCCAATATTGCTGGATGATAGCTGCTGAAAGGAAAGGAGAGGAACATTTTTCTTCCTCAGATAGAAGAAAAGAGGTAAGTGATGCACCTGTAAGGCTAGGTAGGGCACAGCTTCCCTTGTTATAGAATATATAGTGGTGTTCCCCAGGATCAGTATTGGGCCAGTTCTGTTTAATATCTTTAATTATGATTTACACAAGAGGATTGAGTGTTCCTTCAAACAGTTTGCAGACAGCACCAACCTGGGAAGGAGAATTGATCTGCTGGAGGGAAGAAAGGTTTGCAAAGAGATCTGAACAGGCTGGATCAATGGCCTGAAGCTATCTGTGTGATGTTCAACAAAGTGCAAAGTTGGGTTCACCTCTTCAGTCCCAACAACCCCATGCAATGCTATGGGCTGCAGAAAGAGTGACTGGAAAGCTGCCTGGAACTGCTCTTTGATGGAGGCTGAATATGAGCCAGAATGGAAGGCCGATGGCATCCTGGCCTGGATCAGCCATGGTGTGGCCAGCAGGACCAGGGCAGGGACCGTCCCCCTGTACTGGGCACTGCTGAGGCCACACCTCAAATCCTGTGGTCAGTTCTGGGCCCCTCCCTGCAAGAGGGACATTGAGGGGCTGGAGCGTGTGTGAAGACTTAAAGAATGCAATTAAAATGTCTCAGAACAAGTGTCTTCCTGATGAGGATGGAGTGGTGTCACAGGATTGCAGAAGATAAGAGCTCATGGAGCCAAGCTCTCCCAAGTATTTCAAGAAGCATGTGAGAATTAGAACATAGTGAGTAATTTTAACTATGGGATGATTTTAGCTAGATTTGTTTTTGGAAGCATTTGTATTTAGTGTTTTTGCTATTGTAATCAAAATATTATTGTATATTTTCTATTTCCACTTTCAGATTTTTTTTTTATTTCTGTGTATTTTCTTTTCTTTTTCAAGAGAAAAATTTTAACAAAAGCTAAAATTCTCATCACAAATATAAAGATGTTTATTGACAATTTGAATTGCTGTTTTTCAGAAAATCTTGGAAGTGGTGGGTTTTTCTGTGGGTTTTTTTTTTGTTTGTTTTTTTTTTTTTTGACCAAGAAGCTACTTTTTAATACAAATTATAACAAATAAACAAAAAAAAATCCAACCCAAAACAAAACAGAAAAAAACCCCAAACAAAACCCAAAACCCTAAACAAGCAAAAAACCCCACTCAAACCTGAAAGCCTTTCAGAAAAGCAAAAGAATGTCCAAAAAGTAAAAAATAATTTTGAAATTAAACACTTAAAGGCCTGCTCAACTTAAAATATGATTATTAATAATCCACATATTTTCTTACTACTAGTAAAAAAATCTACTTGACATTATTGCAAATGCAGTGATAAAGCACAGTCTGAGTGTGGCTACTTCCACAGCCATTTGTGGTGCCAGAATTGTATTCCATAGAGATACAAAGGTGCAAGTCTACAAATGGGTTAGATCTAGTCATTCCTTCACATTACATTTTACTGTAAAGAGTTTCCATCTATTTAATAAATTATGGGTCTATTTCTCATAAGGTCAAAATCATCCCCTTTGAACCTATCCACAACCTCCTCTCTTTCTTGAGATTCAATTGCCAAGGATTTATTTTGTGAGGTGCTGGAGTGGAGTACTCCAGCACTCTCTGTATTCTCTCTGTAGGTTTTCTACTGGTAGTGAACCCAGAATGATCTCACTTTATAAAAGTGAAGTTATATTTTATGAAACCCATCATCTAGAACTGTAGTTAGGATTTTTAGATCTGTGTTTAATAGTGAAACAGGTCTTTGGGATTAACATATCATTAAAACTTTTCAGGTGTAGGCATTAACATGATAATAACATCCCCCAGAAATGAGAGGCTCATCCACATTTGACAGTCCATTAAATGTATCTGCATCATTATTAGTAGTATTAAAATTGTGATTTCAATCACAGTTGTTATTCACTGTAGTAGGACCTGTGGAGATACACATTAAAAACCCTGTACTACAGTTAGAAAATAAATCATTCTAATATCTATTAGGTAATCAGTATCAGCAAGTTAATATCCATCAGTTTAGTAGTTAAGCAGTGAATTTCACATGTCATAAACCTGCCACATTTACAGAGAAAGCTGTGCTAGGTTTCATAGCATAAGTACCCCAAACTGAAACATTATAATTTCTGAAGCTGACTCTTGTTTGCTTCCCCCTCCCCAATCTTCTTTCCTTTATAAATGCTTCAAAGTTGCTTTATGTTAAAAGGCTTGATTTTAAAAATTGAATCAGGGTGAACATTTTAAAGGGGAATGTGAACAACCGTCAAATGCAAGGATTTCCAAAGAGGCTTGATCATCAACACAGGAGAGAAAAAACTGTCCAACTCCCCCTTCTATGGCATAATTGATTACTCTGAAAATTCAGGTTTGTAATTAAGAGGATGTTAAGGATATGATCTTGCTCTAAGTGTCAGTAAGAATGCAGCAGATTAAGTTACAAAGAGGCATTTGGTCAAAACAGAATGTTGATGAGCTAAATGGAACTTGCCAGGGGGACAGGTACATACAGGTACATAGAAAATTATATTTGTGTGCTTAGAATCTTTGTGGAGTTAGTGAGTTACCTTTGCAACATTTCATGGTAAGTATCTGCTGTCACAAACTGAATCAAGGACCAAAATGAAGCTACGTATATACCATTAAAAAAGATTGGAATGCTGTATCAAAATAAGACTGATTGGGCCTTGAGACTCTACACCCAGAGAAATTCAGAAAGTTCATTCTGTTCATTAAAAGAGTCACTTGAGAAGTTCTAAATTAGAAACTGTATGGCAGTAATCATGTAGTGGTCATGTAAGGACATAAAACTTGGGTGGACATGTGGAAATTATAGACTCCATTCCTATGTTGCCACACATAAACCATGTAATGTTTTGCACTGGTCACAAACACAAAAGACCTGGTCCTCTGACTCTATATGCTACTCTCAGAAAGAAGAATTAATCTTGAACTCCTCAGATACAGACTCTTCAACAGAGGAAAATATCCAGAGAAGGGAGAAATACTTCTCCTATAACCTCCTTTTCCATAAATCCTCGAGCAACTGACATGAAGAAAAAGACATATTAGAAATTATAAAGGAGAGTATTCAAAAAATAATTGTTCTCAGAGTCATTGGATTGCAGAAAGAGGAAAAGAGTTGGGATTGGGATTATAAATTGGGATTGAAAGAAGACTCAGATGGAACTAGTGACTTTGCAAGTAATTGTCTTTTGTTAAAAACTGACTCCTGTGCATAATATTGTTCTCATTTTCCCCACTGACAATTCTGATTCTGCATTTTGTATGGTAACAAAAATGCTTATGGCACTCTTGGAACTGTTTTGACTCTGTTCTACCTGAGTTAAAATGAGATTATTGAGACAAACCTTCTTTACAATTTTTCTGTTCTCAGGAAATCTGACTCAGCCAGTGATGTCACATCCATGGAGAAGAAGAGATTGAATTTATTTTACTGACTTCTGAAGCATGTGGAGAAAAGAATCATTGAAATAAAAAAAATCCATAAAAACACATTTTTGGGGATTAATAAATAATGCAAGAAGGAATCTGCAGCTGCTCTGGAAGTGGGTGATTTCTGCAGTAATTCCTGATGTTCTCTCTTACACATAAAATTCAGATAAAAATCTGAAATTCACTTAGGTATATAGTGAAGATGATGTACTGAACTCTGATTTTGCTTCTATTTATAATACTCCCTATTCATGGTCTTTTCAATGTTTAATCTCCTTTACAGTATTAGACTTTCAATCATCTGTGATTCTGCCCTTATTTTATTTTCTATTCATTCTTCAATGTATTTCTTTCCTTGAGTACTTTCAAGATGTTTTGTGAATTAAAACAAAATAAGAAACAACAAACCGGCTAAATCACATAGATTTATATAAATGCCTGATGGCATGGGTTTAGAAATCGAACAAGCAATAGTTCTATACTTTAAAGACAGTTGCATTTACTGTACTTCAAACAAGAAGTGGGCAGAAACTGAGAAATAGGGAATTCCATGTAAATATAAGAAAAGCATTTTTTAGTTTTATAACAGGTTTTGCAGAGAGGTTGCAGAGTCTCCAAACATGGAGAAATTTTAAACCTTATCAGATATAACCCTGGACAAATTTCTGTTGGTGACTCTACTTGAACAAGGTGGTTAGACTGTTTGATCTCCAGTGGTGCCATCTCCAAGCTCAGCCATTCTACAGTTGTGCAGAAAACTGATTAAGGCTGACATACTGTCATCAAATCTGTTCCTGTTTACTTCTTTTTTTGTGAAAAGTAAAAAGCTTTCTCTGGAAAACACAATACTTTCTAATATTGATCCCAGCTAAGAGAAATCTGCTGTTGAGACAGACTATTCCTTGAAGCAAAAGTTACATGTTTAGCTTTACTTCAGAATATGATTCATTTAAAATACCTGACATATTTAGATCTTTGTTACCTGATAAGCTTGTTCTCTGAAACCAGTAGCAGTTCTGAATTGTAACTGTGACTATACATTAAAAACTGCAATGGAGAAAACTTCCCTTTAAATTACAGGTATGGAGTCAGAATCATAGAATCATTAAGAACTTTCAAGATCAGGCCAAACTCTTACCCCAGCACTACCATGTTACCACTAAGCCAGGTGCCCCAGGTGCCAATATCCACGCATTTTTCGAATACTTATATCAGGGTACACTCAGATGGTGTATGCAGCGTTCAGAGATTTACCCAATTAGAGAAAACTTGCAGGACAGCTTCCCAATATTTGTCATTTTTGCCTTTTATAAAACTTTCTTTTTTATTTCCAGTTACTCAAGCATAACCATACACACAGACGTGTCCACTTACAAGAGGCCAGTTTTGTAAAGCCCTGCTTTTACTTCAGTTTGATCAAAACTATTTTAATAAAACTTGCCTTTTCAATTAAAAGGCTAAATTCTCTTTGAGATGAGAAGCTTCAAAAGTGTTGCCTATGGAGACAGAGCTGTTTGCCTTTAAACTGCAACATTACAAGGACTGTAGAAGGCTTTGGATTCATGCTGGGCTTTAAATCTTGGAGTATATCATAATTTATTTAACACTACTTGTAAAGAGCAGGGGTTGTAGGAAGTGATATTAATTGTTCTTCCTTTCTTTTAGGTTCTGTATTTCAACCAGAAATATGTTTGACAACAGAAAAAAAAATCAATAAAATCTTTTTTATGAATAGGAAAGTACAATAAACAGCAAGTCTGTTGAGACAGTATGAACACTAGCAACTCAGAAATGTAAAGTAACTGCTAGTGTTAACATATAAGTGTATGGATTTGTATGCTATACAAGCTGTAAAAACATTAACCTGGATTGGAAAACACGTTCTTTATTCCAGAAATACAATTTTTAAATTAATAGATTTAAAATAAATATATATGAATATACATTATATATGAATATATAATATACATAATATTTATGCATTATATATTAAACATATTACATATATATTAATAACGAATATAAATGTATTAATTTAATAGTATTAAAATAAAATAGAAAAGTTATTAATATAAAAGTAATATAAAATTGGCTTATTGTTATCAAAATGGTTATGTGAGTAAAAAATCTTAATATGAATGCAACTAATTTTTCATATGAGCTTAGTATAAACAAATGTGTACAAGAGTGTTTCACTTTACCTGGGCTGTTACATTCATAGACTTCTAAAACAGATTTCTGTAAACTACAGTATTTTCAATGTAACTCCTAAAGCTGGTCAATCGCTACTCTCTTCTACAATAAGGAAGTCAGATGTGAAAGTTCTGGGCAGATAACTTAGCAAGACTTTCTGCTTAACTCCTCTTTAAAAGTTAGCTCAAAAACATGGACTGCTGATGATTGTTTAACATAGTGCAGCTACTAAAAGATTATTTTTTTTTAAATTGTATAAGTGTTTTTTTCCCTTTCTTAGTTGTCTTTTGCTTTCAAATTCCAAGCTTGATCCCCTTTTGCTGTATGACAACTGATCTCATCCAGTATATTTTAAACGAACCTTTGATCTTGCTCTGTCTCCCATAATTAAGTTATCCGTGTGTCTGTGTAATTTTAAGAAATAATAGCAGTGAGTTTTCTTTCTTGTTCTTGTTAGGTTTTTTTGGTTTATTGTTTTCACCCCAGAGAACATTATTTTGCCTTGTTTTCTTGAAAACAGCATATTTCCTCAGTATGATCCATCATACACTGATATTTTATCTGTTTCCTCCACAGATTTCCCTGGATTATTGGCCTGGATTCTACAAGCCCTTTTCTTCTATTCTCGTCATGGCTGATGGACATGTGAAAATCATTCTGCAATCCATTCAATCCATCTGTACTACAGAAGCCTCTCCTTGATGTTTCATAACTGTGCAGGTGGCAATTTAATAAAAGCTGTAGATTTGGAAGTGATTAAACAAAAAAAGGTCTTTGTAGCACATCAACTCAAGGGTAATTAATGAATTTTCAATAAATATCATTAATTTAGTGGTGAACTTCCAGCTAACTTCTAATTGAATTTCACACTATTGCAAACCCACACTGTTGCAAATTTGGAAATCTCCAATTAAATTGATGGTGATATTGCAGCAAAACTGTTGATGACAGAAGAAACAGCACACACAGTATTTGAGACAAAGGTCTGTGCAGTAGAAAAGGCATTGAACGACCTCAGTTCTCCAGCAAGCAGATATCACTTTACACAAGATGCTGTTTAGAGGCCAACATGCCTTGTTCAGGAGAAATTACACTGATAATTGACTTTCAAATACTCTGCAACAGTGAAAATGTCAAACATAAAGTTCAGGTGCGGATGGTTTTCTCAGTGAATTTAGTAAGCATAACCTCTAAGTCAGGGAAGAATATAAGTGGCAGATCAGTGGAGTAAGTGACTACTATTTGTCTACTTTTTAGTTGCAGTCACATTCCTTGTTTCCCCATCCAAATTTTCATTTCTACAAAGGCATATTTTTGGAATCTTTCTTTGGTCTGTGTTGCCATATGGCTGGTCTTTGTGTTCACTAATTCAGGCATAAATAAAATTATATGCTATTAGTATCTAATTCCTATACATTTTTGTATTACTTTGTTTTGTGCTCTAGGAAAAAAATATGCACTGACAGACTTCTAACTTGAGAAGTTAAAATATATAAATATGCAGCTAAGAGGAATATCTCTTTTTTATGTATTTTTACTGGTAAAACCAACTCTTTTTTACATGCAGTTTTCAGAGAGTTAATAAAAACTAGAAAGATGTCATGTTAAACATCAGCACTGAGCTGCAAACTACTCATTAATGGCATTGTCGTTTCACCCTGAAAAGGGTATTGGATTGGGTAAGCTAAAGCAACACTTAAATTTGCAACTTTTAAAGCAGCTTTATACAGCAGTAAAAGAAAGTGCACTGACAGGTCATAGAAAAATAATATATAGACCCTGTATCTTCAAGAAGTATTTCACTTCTCTTCTTGAGGGGTGCTGCTAATTTCTGCTAATAATAAAATAGAACAGAGACTTTTATTTCTAGCTGCAGGACAGTTGCCCCTTTTTTAAAGTTGTGGAAAAGATGGCACAGAGAGTAAAGAGGACAGCAATTTTCCATCCAGGAGGCTGAGGAGCTTAAGAAAGCTCAGCATTTGTAGTGCTTGGCTCAGACTGCAAACTACTAGAAATAGATTACACTGAGCATGTTCAGCCATTAAAGTGTTTTGAACACCAAGCAGCTGGGCAAGAGCTGTCTTTAGCTATGATGTTGAATACATCATTAACCCAGAAGCATACACACTTTAGCAAAGTTAATTATCCTTCAGTGACTAAAGTAGCATGACCATTGCTTGTTTATCAAGTTACATATGAGGTACCCAAACTAGCTACAACCTGAAAAACATGCATTTTGTATTCTTTTGATTCCTGTTCATGTTTTCAGATAGTAAAACCTGTTCCAAGCAGGTGCTGCTTTTTTTTTTTTCTTTCTTTTTCTTTTTTTGAGTGAAAGTCACTCAATCTTGTCCATATAAATTACCTTGCAAATATTCATATCAAACTTCAGTGCCAAAATGGAATCCAAATTTCAGAGCCAAGCAAGTTTCCTTAAGCATCACTTCTCTCACAGAATGATTAATTCACCACGGTGTGTGTAATATATGCAGAGGGTAAACTATTTCTCTTCTCCTACGGCATCTTTTCATTGCTTGCAGCATGTTCTTACATCTTGACCCATCATACATTTACATGCTATTTTCTTCACATCTGCTACTTCTGTATTCATAGCTTTAATCCCAGCAGCTCTTTTCTAGTGTTCCTGTGATTGCCAAAGTGCACAAGTAAAGCCTGCTGTAAAACTCCATGTTCCAGTAGGTTCTGGCTGCTCTCTGTGGAAGTATGGTAGTTACTCACAAACTGAAGGGCCAGCTTTTTTTCTTTGTGAAGTCAAAAGCTGCGATCTTTAAAGGCTGGAAGAAACAAAGCCTGTTTATTACTCTAGACAGGATGATTTGCAAAAGCCGCCAGCCTAGTGATCTTCTGCTGCAGTGTGTGCTCTGCATCCTCTTGGCATTGCATTTAAATAAATGACTACAACCATTAATGGATCACCTGCTTCAGTCAGGTGAGGCTACAAGTGTATTACTTAGAAAAATAGGAGAAAAAAAAGCATAGGGGGAAGCTAACAAAAAAATGCAAGAACATAAGTCTTTTATTGACTGTTACATTGACTTTACTTGCTTCTGGGTCTTGGAAGATTCTGTAGTTTTCCAGAGAGTTTTCTGTGCAAAAAAAACAGAGGATCTAAGTCTTGGAAAAACAGAGAGGCAGTACCTGAAATGGTATCCTGAAGCCCTTTTGTTTCCACTGCTGGGGCATTTGGCAAGTACTTGGCATTGCAACAAGACGTTCCATAAAAGGCAGCAATCTGGCTGGAGAGATGTTGGCAGAGGGCAGTGATTTTCTGTACCATTAAGGAGCTTTTGGCTCTGGAGTTCAGCCCATCAAATCACAACAGGAAAATTACCTGCTAGACCTTCCAAGTGTGTCTGACCTATGCCTGCACTGACCTTATTGGTATTCAAGCCCTGAAACTAGGATATAGGGAGGCAGATTGGCCTCCTTAGCATCACACAAAACACAGAACACTTTGCAACGATTCTCAGATTCTATATTCAGCTCCTGCTAGTGCAGGAGGCTTGTCTAGCCCATGTTGTGGTTCACTTTTGTGTTTATGGAAGTAGTCACATACAGTGAACTACAGCATTGCTGCTAAGGGACCAGGAAGAGGTCTGTGGACCTTTGCAAAAGAAGGCCCTCTGGTCATTGCAATATCAAAGGATAGTGCATGCAAAGATGTATATCAAGCAAATTTATATGACAAAACCTCCGGGCTTTCTGAAACAGGATAATTAATTTGCAATCATATTATTTCTCAAATTTGCTATGACAAGCAATGCTCCAGAACTTCTTCATGAGCTGATGTTTCCATGCAGTCCTGGTTTCCTTGACTCTCATGCCTCCAATGTGAGTGGGATGACAGCACAACCAATTGAAGAAGCTACACTCCTTCCATGAAAACTGGCCGCCTCTCATTGTCACAAACATGTGATAATAATTCTGACATTGGAAAATGAACTCTGCCTGGGAGTACTGGAGAACTAGCATGGTCTGCTGAGGATTTTTACCTGTCATTGTGGGCATATGCAAGGAATGGTATTTTTGACAGGGAGAAGAGAGAGACAATGAATCCTTCTGGGCTGGGGGCTCCCTGGGAGGGTCAGGGTCTTCCCGTAATGGCAGGGACTGGCAGCCAGGATTTGCTCCATTTCCCCAGCCAAGAGCAGGACAGCCAGGAGGGTGCCAGAGGCAGCCACAGCCCTAGGCATCACCCATCTCCCTGAGGATGAAGATGGTGGGTTACATGACTAGCCAGGCAGGACAGGGCTGGAAGGAGATGAGGGAGGAACATTCCATGCTGCAACTGTGGCAGGGACAGGGCTGAAGTGGACAGGGTGGTGAAAGGGCAGGATAGGACAGTCAAGGTCCTTGATGCCCTCAGAATCCTGACAGTGTCGTCCTGAGGGGAGTGAGATTTCCAAGCTGGGCTACAGCCATTGTGTTAACCATGATCTGTCTGCACCATACCTGCCTTTGAAGAAAGAGTTTATCCATTTTCCTTCATTTGAAGGGGCAGTAGAACCATTATTTTATTTTATGATTATATGAAAAATGTTGACAATACACATCACATCATCACAATGCTCTGAGAGTTAGCATGCCCATGTTCTGCTTGGTCCTTTTTTTTCTTTTCAAAATAGTACTGTAACCATTGCTTTTCCTCTTCATATGGAAGAATCCTTCCTCTCCTTGTCTAATTTAGAATAAAAATATATAAAAGACTCCAGTGAGAACAGTTTTCTCCTCTCTCCAGCTGCAGAGTGGTGGTGGAGTGCTTATTTAGACAGTTGGAGTTGCATCCAAAATAACTTTCATTATAATAAGACAGGACAAAATACTCGAAAGCAACAGTCCCATAATGAAAATGCTAGCTTTTTATATCCAGTATATATCGTTCAAAGCACCCTGTGTTTCAAGAGCTTTCCCAAGCCCACAACAGGGCAGGACTCAGCCTGAACTCCTGATGACTCTCTGGAGCCTGTGCATCTGGGCACCCTAAATCTGGCTTTAGTTTACAATCACAAACAGGATTCTGGATATAAAATAGTGCTTCATGGGCAAAAACTGAATTAAAAAATTAATCCTGTGTAATAGAAACTGAAATGGAATATATATGTGTTCTTCAGTGCTCTATAAAGTTGAAATATTTGATCTACCAAAGTTTCTTACACATTCATGGTCTTCACCAATTCATACAGATGGAAGGTGTTCTGCTAAATCACATGAATCCATGGTCAAGGGAGCCTGGAAAGTAAGAATTGCCTGAATACATTACTCATATTGTAGTTTCAATGAGTCACGGATTACTTGTGCACACACGGTTTATTGGATTGTGAAATACCAAGGAACATCTTTCAGTGTTAGCTTATACAGTGCTAAAGCAGCTTTCCACATGCTTTTTAATATACCTGGGGTGAAGGGACTGCTAATCCATATGGAGTATATTGTGCTTGATTAGTTTTATGGAGTGTGTTGTGCAAGGGTTGATTTATTTGCTGAATAAAATATCAACTTATGTGTAACACTGTGTGCTTTCTACTTTGGGGACATGCAGTGCCATTTAATTGGCTTGTGTAGATAGCTTGCTGGTTTTTGATACCTTAATAAAGGCTTCTGGTACACCTGTCTCTTTACATTTCCTTACAATTAAGTGGATGGCAATATGGTCAACAACGAATGCTTAACAAGCACAGAATTTTATTAAACTTCAATTTATGAACTAAGGCAAAAATTAGGAACAATGAAGCCAGAGTAATCAATGCTAGAAAGAAGTAAATAAGCATTTAAACTAAATTTTGAAGTCTAGCTTGCAGAAGTGAAGTAAGTAGAAAAGGAAAAAGCAAGTAACTTTGTTGTGAGATTCTTGGCCATCGACATCCCTTTGTTTTGTTTCCCATTTTCACCATCTCTGAAGCATTTTCCATTATGAATGCTGCACTCTGGTTTGTCCTTCAAAATTTGTTTGGTTAATTCCATGGAAGTCATGTTTGGTTTGGTTTGTGGCTTTTTTTTTTTTTTTTTTTTTTTTTTTTTTCGGGATCTCATGGCCCTAACTCTGACACAGAACCATAAGTAAAAATTAGTCAAATTAGTCAGGAAATGTCCCCGCTGGAGCATCTCAGCATGTTTGGTTTTACTGGTCACAACAGTAGTACATAAATGCTGAATCTCTAGATTATCATTCAAGGAGCCAGCTTTACTGTTACACTATATTTAAATATACTTTCATTTTACAGTAAATTCAGAGAGTACTAAAAAACCTTATTCGGTTACAAAGTTACAAAAGAGAAAAAAACAATTAAATGTTTTGTTAAGATTAGGCCCCAAATCACAGTCATTTGCATTCTCTTTGAAGGTATTTCAGTACTAACTTAAAATTGACACTTTTTTTCTCTTTTTCCCTCTTTCTCTTTTGTTTTCTAATGGGTGCTTTTTTTCTCCTTCTTTCCCGTTTTTTTGATGTTGCATAAGAGATTGAGTAAAGGCTTTAATTTTTGCTATATAGAGCATCCTCCTTTTCTTCCTACTAGGTGTTATTTCTTTGCAATGGGATACTGCATCATCATCCAGGGCTCTACCATGATACTTTTGAGGTTTGCATGTTCTTTACATCCCTTTTACATCTTCACTTCTTTACATCCCTTTTCTCGAGCTCTTTAATTATAAATATTAATTAGCACCTTCCTGGATTCTGGAATCTTTTCCTTCTTACAGTCTTCTGAAGATACAGGAACATAAGAATGGCTGTCAGATTAAAGGTCCTCTTGGCCCAATAGCTGCCAGTAACACCTAACACATGGCCTGGAGAAAAATATGAAGATGATAAGCAAACAGAGGTTCTCCCTTCTTCTTCCCTCCCCAAACACCAGGTAACATGCTACTACAGACTATCTGAACCAGCAATGACATCTTTATTCTTAATTGCCTTTCATGAATGTTGTTTCCAGGAATCTCGTAAAACCTTTGGTGTCTTATTCTGAGATCAGTCAATGCAGTAGATCTCATACTAATTGTTCTGGGTTGTAGTGTAGGATGTGCACTAAGTATTCTATCACCATCTTCATGAACTGATGAATCCAATTGGTGAAGCAGTGCTCTTCCCAGGCCCCTCTCCCTCTGGGGTGCCTTCTGTTAATGGCCCATCAATGCCTTGTCCATGACTCATAGATAACTCCCTCCAGGAGCTATCTCTCTTTAATGGGCCATCAAGGATCCCCTGTATGATTCATCATCCCATTGTGAGATGCCCTGCCCAGGGGAGCATGACAATGAACTGAGATATATCATATATTTGAGGCCACTCAATGCACTCAAAATTGGAGTCTACATCTAAATTTTACTGTATACTCTTCTGTAGCAATATGCAGCAAGAATGACTGTAAAACTGTAAGATCATTAAAATAATTTATTTTTCAAGCATGTACCAGGAAAAATTTTTAACATTTCCACCTTGCTTTACTCCTTCATATTTCATTAATGTTCCAGTTCTTTCTTGCTGAAGCTGTTTCCTTGTTAAATTTAAAAATCAGGAAATGAGTCTTTAATTTGCCTTTTATTTACATTCCTATGTCATTTGATACATAGTTTCAGAGTTCTGAAAAGAAATAGGCTTGCTGTTTTTAAACTCCATTCAGTGTGAACATTGAAAGCTTCATTTCATAAAGCACATGAAAATAATTTCCATTTAGAATCTAGCAACATATTAAAATAAAGATTATTTATTAATAGATCTTGGTACCAAAACTGATACTTGTAGGCCATGAAAAATAAAATTTTAGACAAATCTATTGCTCTCTGGGTTGGTTTTGTGCTCCTGTAGGTGATTTTGAGGACTTTGGAGGGCAAAATAAAATAGCAGGAAGAAAAGTGAAAAAAAAAAAATCAGCTAATTTTTACGAATTATGAATGCTTAAATCTACATAAAAGATAATGTACAGAGTCTTTGGGTGAAGATGAAGACAGTCTGAAGACAGTCTGTCTACCTCCTAAAAGGGAGAAGACAAAGCAAACTTTTCAATAACCCTTTCTTCAAAACTGACTGAGTATTTCAAGATATAAACAAAACAAAAACCACAATACTTCAAAAATGGAATCAGCAAGATATGATGCTTTCTGCTTCCAGGCTTGAGGTTGAGAAGAGATGAACCAATAAACCTCTCTCTCTCATTCCTACATTTCTCTTCATCCCTTATCCAATGGGAAAGATGCAAAATTTTAGGAATATTGTTTCTTTCTGCCTTGGGGTTTGGATTTTTTTGTTCCTGTTGAGAATTTTATTAAGACATCGATGATATAACAAAATACATCTGCATTACATGAAATACTACAGCTCCATGAGAAAGTTAGTAGGGTTGAGTATTACAGAAAAAAATGTTTTCATATTTAACTAAAGATCTGCTTTGGATTTATTTTAGTAGAAAAAATATGATTGTTTTCTGTACTTTAATTTTAATACTTACCTTTCAGGTCTGAAGAAACTGAGATTTTTTTTTTCCTTCCTTGTAATAATTTTTTTTTTTCTTTTCGTTTAGAAGTGCAGAAACTTAGTAAAAATATGCTGATTTCTTCTTTCTTTGAAATGCCTTGTGAAATGAATTTTGCTTTATTTCTTCAGCAGAGACAGTAGATTCTGTAAATCAAAGGATTACAGCGACTATTAAATAGGCTTCAACAATTCTTACTTTGCACGTCCTGGTCTCACCTTTGGTGCACAGGTTCAGAGTCTGGAAAGACTTTGTACCTCACAGTCTGCACCTGTTGAGTGTGATGTGCCCCTGTCCCTCAGCCAGACCTTTGTTTCCCACAACACTGCTCAAGTGACAAGTACCAGTGGCAGTCCTAATGGATGTGACTTGGTATGACAGCTGCATGCCTCTTCAAGTGGATTCCAGGGAGATGGGAAATACAACAGCCAAGGGCTAATTGAGCATGTGCCAAATTAAATATGGCTTGTATACAAATATTAGACAATCATCTCGTTCCATATATGACAAAAGCCCCAGGGCCTGTTAAACTCTCCTTCATGGCTGTGGGCTGCATGCCAGGATCTCCCCTGGAGCAGAGACACCTCTCAAGGTTGTTCCCCCAGTGTGATAGATTCCTCATTGCATCAGATACTCAGTAAGTGAATCAGGAATAGGCAAGCTGAAATTTTGTAGTCTTTGCTAAATGAGGTAAAGGAAAAATTGGGCATATATCATCCTTTACACAGAAAACAAGTCAAGGACTTGGAGTGAATCCAGCTGCACTCTGAGAAGAGGTTTTGAATGCAAGGGGCTCCTTTCTGAACCTCAGAACTCAACAGGAGGATCTCTCACAGTTTGGTCTCACCTTGTCCTCTGTGCAGTAAATACATGTGTAACTTACCACCAAATGTCATTACATCACCATTGCATTTACTATTGAGTTGCATTATGACAATTAAGTATATTGTTTTTTTTTCTCTAAGGAGTGAAGTGCATGACTGCACATGTGACCCTGAGAAAACATTACTTGAATATCTCTCCCAAAGATCCAAGTTCTCTCTGCTTTCCCCAATCTTGAAGCTTATCTAGAACATCATAAGGAAATTACAACAAGTAATAAGATGTTTTTTAATTCTATGTGTAGTATCTATTTCAAAATACACAAAAGTGATGAGAGTAGGAACTACTAAAATGAAATAATCCAAATTTCACATCCTTTGGGATACAATCTTATTGCTTAGAATGATAAACCCATGTAGAGTGAACAAAAAGTGACCAAAAAATTGAACTTAATGTAAAAGACAAATTTTTTTTTTTATACAATAAAGCTGAAAAAAAATGTTCCTCAGGAAAAATCAAAAGAGGGTGAGGAAAAAAGACCTCTAAAAACTCCCCAAAGCTCTCAAAAAACAATGAATGCAAGATAAAGTCTTACATGAAACAATTTGGAAAAGGTGCAATATATTACTAATAACATGTGGTTTAAGAGATTTAATTACAGAGAAAATGTTTAATGTAGTTTAGAAAGATTTTCTACTGTACAATGTACACTGAGAAGGGAAATTGTCTCTCAGAAAAAGAAGTAAAATTTCATTATCTAACTTATCCAGGTCCTTGTGATAATTCTTACTTTTACCTTAAATTAAAGGCTGCACTTACATGAGTTGTCACCCTGAACATCCAGACTTGAAGCAGAGTGTTTATTGAGGAAAAGCGCTCACATGCTGGTTTCAAAAGCCATCTCCTGACATTGCTATCCAAGCATCCTATTTTTCTTAAATTCATTTAGAAAACGTCCATATGTAGGAGAATGGATCACAAACATTTAATTTTCCAGATGACTGCTCTAGCCATCTAGAATTGGGATAATCTTTAGTTGTATTAGTTGTGATAACGTTTTCTTCTTTTTCACCTTTACAAGAACAGTCTTCTTCCTGCATCACAGATACTAAGAATATTTTTGTAATCTAAATTGCATTCCTATCCTTTAAGATTTTACACAGTTATATTCCTTTTTGCAATATTTCAACACATTAATAAATATTTCATTATTTAAGCAGATTTTTGGGACTAAGGTGAATCAATGTCTTTAGGATCACCTTTGTCATTACCCTACTGCATGCCCCTACTGCAACAGCCAAGACAATTCTTAAGAATGCTGGTTTTTTCTGGAAAGGGACAGGATATGTCTCTTAATCCTGATAATGTGCCCTCAATAGGAAGAATTTTTTCCATTTCTTAACATTTTTCTATTTTATTTCAAAGTAGATTTATTTTACAAACAAATATTTTTTATTGCATTATTTTTGGGGGATTCAGGTTCCACAGAAAAACAAACAAAAAAATTGCTCCTAGAGTCCTGTTTGAGATAGCTCAGCTGTATGTGTGTCCGTGTGTGTGCATGTGCAGATAAGCAGGCACACCTATTTTTGTAAATACCAGGAACTCAAAGATATTTGAATTGTAAAACACTGGATTACAAAATTGGAGATAGCTAGACTGTTTCAGGCAGCCAGTGAAACCGTCAAAGAAAAATACAGAAAAAAGAAAGCAAAATAAAATTCCAGTTCAGTTATACATAAAAAACCAGAAGAGTGTTTTTAAAATTCTTTGTAACTTGTAGAAGGGCAAGTGTGTGTTCTTTTGTACCCAAACACATCATTAACAGGAAAAAAACATATTATTAGGGGAAAGAGTGTGTGCAAATAAAAAGGAGCTGCATGTTTTCCAAAGACATCGAGCAGGAAAAAAGTGTGAAAAAATTATTGAATACTTGAAAGTATTTTAATTACTGGAGATATATTTTAAAGATATAATATTTCTTCACAGCATTTCTCTGATGCTATTCTCAGTCTGTTTCTCATCTTGAAAAAAACACCATCTTCTCCTTTCTGCTAACTTGTTCTAAATCTGGCAGTTTGATAATATTCACTGCTCATAGCATCTTCCTGATAGAGTAAAAAGATTTCACCTTTTAATCCAGTATTCATGGTTATAAAATCAAACTCATAACTTTCCTTAAATCTATAAAAATCCACCATCCTAAAATACAAGATGGATTTGTTTAATACCATGAAACTACAAAATGTGGAACTTTTGTACATCCTGAGCATTCAACTGTAGTTTCAGGTTTCTATACAAACTTTATGCATGGAGTTGTATGACCAGTGTGAGCTACTTTCCCCAGTTAACTAAAAAACATTTTAATCTGTACTGTCCTGCCTTTATGCAGTGAAGTAATCTCAGGTAAATTTAAATCAAACACATTGCAAGGATTTATTTGATCCCATCCATATCTCCATTTTTAGTTTGGTCAGTGGTGTAAAATAAGCACTTCTAGATCATGATTCATCTTGACCTAAAATAGACAGCTAAAATAGGTCAAATGAGTCACACTCTGAAAAATGCTGCTCTTTTCCCATTGATAATAAAGAGAGCCTAGAGGAAAAACCATAGATAAAAATGTTTCTGTGATAGATTTCTAATGTTACATGTGATTAATCCAGACCTTGATATATTTCCTAACAAGCAACACTGACAGCATGCATGACTGCAAAATCTTGTCATGTTTGAAAAGAAGAAGACATGGAAAAATGAAATTGAAAGAATATTGCTATCAGTTCATGACTGCAATCAAGATGTCATGGCTTAATCTCAGCCTAAGTCAAGATAAAGTTATATCTCATTATTTTAATTATTTGGATACGAAAAGAGGACAAGACAAAATGCTATCTGAATATTCAGCCGTTTAAATCCATATATTTAATTTTGATTCATAGCCCTTCTCTAGCCATTAGGCATCACAACATCCCTTGTGAGCTCTAGTGCAGGACTAATCAGCAGAAGTTCTATCAGTCTGTAAGAGAAAACAGGACTGCTGCTGCCTTCAACTTTAGCACTTTGATTCTCAAGTTAAAAAAAAAAAAAAAAAAAAAAAAAAAAAAAAAAAAAAAAAAGAAAATTAATGTCACTTCAGTAGACTTTAAATAAAACATTATGAAACTTCAGTAAATAATGTCTATTGAAACACCACAAAGAACAGTACAACAGATGCAAAGTGACTGATACTTGCAAGAGTAAAGCTATTCCTAAATATTATCTGAGATAGTTTCACTAAGCCAATGTAGAGGAACTAGTACATTAAATTCCAATAAACTACTGTAGTGGAGCATTACTAATTTGCTGCTTCTGTGCAAATGACTTGTACAAGTAGCTAAACTTGAAAGATGACTGAGAATCAACAACATCTGCAGCATTAAGGTGAAGATATTAGGCTTGAAGTAGTTGGGTGACATTATTAATACGAATGTGCTGAGAAGAACAATAAAAATATTGGATCTTTTTAGGAAAAAAAAAGTTACATCAGCTGTGCCCTGTTGCTTAGTTTGCTGAGTGGGGAGCTTCACAAGAAAATCAACATAAATCAGAATTTCAAAAAGTATTTTGTTCCCAGCTAAGTGTGTCCTGGGGTCTGATTTTTATTATTTCTCTTTTTGTCTTCCATCTTATTTTCCTGCGAATGATTCTTCTGAGGCAGCAACTGTGTCCAGAATATGAAGTCTTACATGGAACTCAAGTGAAAATATGATGCTCTTTGGGCATTTTTGCTAACAAAAAATCAAAGAAGTTATAATAGCAGTACATAAATGAGCCTTCCAAGTAAATCAGTGCTGTTTAAGACAAACTTGTTTTGCAATAGCATAAACTACAGTGTAAAGTATAGTAGGAAGAAAACTGTCCAACTGTATCAAAGACTTTGGAACCTAGGACTTTTTAAAGTGAACTGGAAATGCCTCCAAATCACAGTGTTTTCAATATCCTAAGTATTAGGCAACTAGAAGTATTTATGTATATAATTACAGGGTGGTTGAGGTGGTCAAGTACCTCTGGAGACCATCTAGTTCAACCACCTTGGTCAATCAGGGTCCCCTACAGCAGGATGGCTGGGGCCATGTCCAATCAGGTTTTCATTGTCTCCAAGGACAGAGACAACGGGAAGCCCATTGGGAAACCTGCTCCAGTACTAAATCGCCCTCATATGACAAAAATAAAAAGCTTTTCCTCATGCTTAAATGCAATTTCCTGTGTTTTAGTTTATGCTCATTGTCTCTGGCCTTGTCACTGTACATCATGAAATGTGCCTGATTCCATCTTTTCTCCCCATTGACATCAAAGTGTTTGAACATAATGTTAAGATCCCTCTGAGCCTTCTCTTCTCCAGGCTGAACACTCCCATCCCTCTCAGCCCCTCCTTGTGTGTTAGGTGTTTCAAGATCTTAGTAATCTTTTTTGGTGTTGTGCCAGACTTACTTCAGTAAGGAACAGAATCACAGAATTCTGTGCCTCACTGAATCACAGATCACATCCAGCACTGGGTGCAGCAGTGCAGATGTTTCTCACTGCAGATGTTTCTCACCAAGGCTGAGTTCATCTCCCTCATCCTGCTGGCAACACTGCCTGATGCAGCTCTGGAGGCCATCAGCCTTTTTTTGCTCCAAGGGCACATTACTGGCTCATGGTCAGTTTGCTGGCAGCGCTGACTTCCAGGTCCTCCCCTGCCAAGCTGCTTTTCAGCTGATTGACCCCAGTGTGTCTTGGTGTTTGGAATTGTTCTTCCTCTGATGTATTTCCCTTTTTTGAATGTAATGAGATTCTTGCATGTAACCTCTGGAGGTTCGTGTGACTGTCAGCACAGTGCTCTGATAGATCAGACACTTCTCATGCTTCTGTATCATCTACAAACATGCTGAGGGTGCAGTCTGTCCAGCATCCAGGCAAGCAGTGAAGGTGTTAAACACTGCTGGCTACCATATTAACCCTTGGGACAAAGCATTAGTAACTGGCCTCCAGCTGGACCTTGTGTTTGATCATAACCCTAAGAGTGAACAGTTTTCTACCCTTAGGTGCCCAACTTACTGCCAGGTTTTTACTGTCCATTTGTCTTGTTTGTAATTCATAATTTTGATTTGAAAATGTTATGTGAGTATAACTAAAGACATTGATCTCCACTGAGCTGGTAATTTTATTATAGAAGACTGTCAGGTTGGTTGAATTTCTCTTTTATGAACCTAGGTCGACTACCTTCTTGACCTTAGTGTGTTTGGAAATAATAAGGATTTTGGATTTCCAAAATTATTTGCTGTATCACCTTACTAGTATAACAGTATATAGATCTTTATACATAGATTTTTTTAAATAGATGTATTTGAAACATGTTAAAACCTTTCTATATCCAAAGAAATCTATATTTTTTTTGTGGTACAATTCCCAAATATTTGTATTGTGCAAAAATTCCTTCAAGATATTAACTAAAATCAATATCCAGATCAAGGAAAAGAAAACAACAAACAAAAACAACCAAAAAGAAAAAAAAAAAAGAATAAAAAAACCAAACCCAAACACACAAAAAACCACAAACAAACAAAAAACCTCCTTTAAGCCTAATTGTTTAGAAAAAAACAAAACCAGGTTGAATTTGAAGGCAGAGACCAATTAGGTGACATCTCAATGAAAGCAAAACTGAAGAAACAGATAGGCTTTGCACAAACGTATGAAGATCCTACCACCCCAGGCTCCACAACAAAGAAAAGATAATTGAAGGTCAAATGTCATCCAGCAGAAAATAGTTTTCATTTAGCATATAAACTAGGAGTTAAATAGCAAAAAGAGTAAAATCTATCTGACCTAAGGCAAAGAGACTCTCTATGAATTTCTGATAGCACAAGCTGAAATCAGATGGGAAAAATATCATTATACGTTCTTAAAGGTATCCAGAAACAGGCCAGAAATCAGGGTACTGTTTGTGATGTCCAGGTAAATAAGCTCACAGTGGAAAGTATGTGTAGTTTTAAAACAATTCCTTCTTATTTGGTTTGTGTGGTGAGGTTTTGGTTGCCAGGAGGCCACAGGGATGACTTCTGTGAATGCTCTGTGTAACCTACAGTAGGCTGCCCAGGACTGTGTCTGGACAATATTTGAATATTTAGACTCTGGTAAACCTCTTCCAGTGCTGTCCCCAAGGATGATAAAAACAGCAAAGGGTGAAAATACTGTTGCTTGTGAGTGATACCAGACTTTTGCACCAGAAAAAAAAACCCCAAATAATTCTTGCACTAGATATGCTCAGAGAATTTGAACTGCTGTGATATCATATGAATCACACTTGTTTTCAATGTATTCAATGCTGGGAAAAGCCATATGGGTCAATATGGAAACTGTCTTGCAAATGCTCAAATGTGGAATCACAATACAGAGGCATAACATGCTTCTTAGACTGTACCACAAGTACAGAACATTGTTAATTATCTTATCTTGAGGGACAGGAAATGACCTTTCAATGCCCCTTGCAATTCAGACTTGCATAATTTAAAACGGGACTCATTATTCTTTGCAGTTGAAAATAGATAATCATACATTCAGAGAAATATATTCTCAGAAAACTTTCTCAGGCCTGCAGGTGCAAGGTCAAGAGATGAGTATTTTCTTTGGATATAAAATAGACCAAAGAAACACAGTTCAAATGCTCTCATACTCTTTTTCTTGTATAGTCCCTTCGGCCTAGGGAAACACAGCACTTACATTGTTAGAAGTTGTATCTGCATTTAAATTGAAACAATAATTCCAGTATTCCAGACAAAAGGATTGCAACAGGGCTTTTTTTTAATTTACAGTCAACATCCAGACTGTGCACAGCCTTTGCTTTTGCATTATTAAGCTGCCTTTACCTTGACCCACGAGGTTCTTTTCCCCTTATATTCTACCCCTCTCTTCTGCTGAGGAGGCGAAGGGATCGAGCAGCTTGGTGGGCACCTGGTGTCTAGCCAAGGTCAGCACACCACAGTTCTTTATGGTGCACAGTACAGGGCATGAGGAGCTTGACATGAGCACAGTAATTGGGAGAGTCAACGGGTAAAACATGGACTGGACACAGAGAATGAACAGTGGAATGATGATGGGGAATTTTGGTTGCTGTAACTGTGGTGAAGAAAGGAGTGGATTGTGCACATATTTTCCACTTTCAATCGGTGTTCTGGGCTGACCTGCCTCCAATCCCATATATCCCATATATCCCATATCTTGGATACTTGGATACATTGTTGTGTCTGGCAGCTGCCCCTCTGGCAGGGCGGGGCCTGCTGGCTTTTTTTTTTTTTTTTTTTTTTTTTTTTTTTTTCTGCTGCTGGCGCTGGCTTTCTGCCCTCTGCTGCTTGCTTCTCCTTTTGGCTTGGTCGGTTTTTTTCTTTTTTTTTTTTTTTCCCCTGTTGTTTCTCTTTCTTCTTTTATTTTTTTCTTCTTTTCTCTCTCTCTCTCCCGCTGTCCCCTGACGCTGGTTTTTTTTCGCTGCTTCTGTTTAGTTTTTTTTCCTTCTTTTCCTTCCCCCCCCACCCCCCGCCCAAGGTTTGAACCGGCTCCGGACCTGACCTGACCTGAGAAGCTGGAGAAGTCCCGGGTCTGCAAGAGACGTGTCACACCCTCCTCATCACAGTAGCCCCTTTCCCACTTTCGGTGTTGGGGAGTGTTCTTTTTCATTGTCAATAAACCGTTTTTTCCACTTTTCTTCAAAGGTATTTTTCCTTCCCAAACCCAGGGCTGGGGGGGGAAAGGGGTGATGGAGGTTTTTGGTTTAGGGGACTCCTTTTGGAGGTTCTTCCCTAATTTATTCCATACCAGGACAATCAGTGATCTGATAATTCTTTTTTTATATATGTTTTGTGGTTGAAGATTTTTTGTTGTTGTTGTTTTTATGTGAATGAAGTTTGTGAAAATTGTGAGGACTGTGTAATAAATGTGGATTGTAATGATAATTCATACATATGTGATTCACAGAGATGAGAAATGGAATTGCTCATTGGGTTACGTGGCAAGATTTTGGCAGTGTGAGGGCTGAAGGGGTGGAGTGTGTTTAAGAACTTTAAGACAAATTGTTTGAGTTATTTATTAGAGGTGATTTGGTTTTGTTTTATTGTTTCTTGCGGGGTTTTGCCTCGGTGTTTTTTGTTTTGGGTTTGGGCTTTTTTGTTTATTTTTGTTTCTGTTTGTTTTTATTTTTGCTTCTGTTTCTGTTGGTTGTTTGCTTTTTTCCTGACTCTCTAACAGTGCCTTAGGTGCTCTGTCTCAAAGAGTTTAGAATAAAACAAATGGAAATGTATTTCTTTTGTGGTATAGAAGAGGAAAAAATCCTAATGTCAGTAACTTGCATACTTAATCAACTTTTGTATTCTTACAAAAATCATTCCTAGAGATTTTCTAGAGGCTCTTAGACTGACTCCTGTGACAGGTGGTATCTAAAATCAAAATTGCACTGTATCACCATACAAATAATTTAGTTTCTCTATTGTCATTATGCAGCAATACTTCACTATATGATATAATTTTATAATATATTTCCATTTAAATCTTTGCATCAGTTGTAACACTAAGTTTCATTGCCAGGTTTTGTATAAAAAGACTGAGATTTTCTGCATCATTTTGCTAATAAGCCAGTATTTTATACTATGCTCTGAATTGTAAAAGGTGAAGCAGAATTTGATGGTCTTTTTGATGTTCGGATGGAGAACACAGAACAATAAATACGAAATCTTTGCACTATTTTCAGCCTCAAATGGGAACTTCACAGCTACAGGGAAAGAAAAATCTTTTTCCCCCAAAATGGATTTCTTAAGATTGAATATCAGCATGAACTCAGACCTATCTTTTATCTCATGTGAAAAGAGTCTTTAGATTCCAACATGCTAGGTGCTTGACAGTGTACCAGTACACTAAAAATACAAACTGTGGATATAACAGAACAGCAAAATTCTGCAGAAGTCTGTTAGATGTTTATGGAAAGCTCCATCCAGAGAGCATTGAGCAATCTATAGTGCATGAAGATCTAGCGACAGATTTAGGTAAGACACTGGTTTTTGACATCTGTGGAGTTTTAAATACAATTTCTTAAGATCATCACATAGGAAAGGATCAAAGGGAAAAGGAGTATATGTTCATAGGTAAGGATCAAAGAATTTTTTTAACTTGTACACTGCCACACAGTGTGAGACTTCATGTATTCAGGCACAGCAGTAGCCCAAAATAAATGTACCTTTTTTTCTTTGTATGGGCTGTCTGGAAGGATTTGTTTAAACAGTATTTCCAGGAGTTTCTTTACCTGTTTGTATTGCTTGACCCATTCTGTAACACACTCCATGAAACCCTTGATTTACAGATCTTTAAGCACACTTACATGAAATATCTAGTGACAAAATAAGAGGTAGTTGGCACAAAGTGAAATACAGGAAATTCTATTTAAATTTAAGTAGGAAAAAAGTACTTTGAGAGGGATTGAACAATAGAAGAGTTTGCCCAGAATGGTTGTGTTTTCTCCATCCTTGCAGGTACTCAAAACCTGGACTTCAAATAACTTTAGATGATTCTGCTTTGAACAGAGAGTTTGACTAGATATTCACCAGAGGAGATATGTACCATCTTTTTCTGACTTTCACTTCAAGTCTTCTGCCAGATCATTTAAGGGTACCAGGAATATGCTTGGCTTTCTAAATTACTCAATAAAAATATTGTTAAAAGTCAAACTATCACAAAACGGTGAACACTGGAAAAGTTTAAAAAACAAAACAAAACAAAACAAAACAACACACAAGCAAAAGCCACATATCCACACAGACACAGATACACACACTCTTGGGATCCACATCCAGGAAAGAAAAAAGCAGATGAATGACAGTTAGGAGAGTAATGTCAGAGCAGAAATATGAAGATTCTCTCTCCATGTTAATCAGAAATTGGCTTGCTTTTAAGTTTAAAGTTATGCAGCTAAACTGAATCTAATTTTTGGATGTACTAAGTAGTGCTGCTTCATTAGCTTCTATATGGGTGCTCAGCCTCCTATGAGAGCAAGGTCACCTTTTGTTAGGTATTTAGGTAAGTGTGTTAGGGCCTGATTCATAGAGGTGTTGCAGACCCGTGACATCCACTGAACTCAGGAATTCCAACACACATGAAACACAGGATGTTCATGTCTACTTCTAAGCATGGAACTTTGTGATTGATTCTGATTAAAGAGATTGCTAGCACAGTTGTGAAATAACAGAGCTGATTATACGCAAGAACAGCACTTCGAGCAAATTTTATATTCTCATTATAACGCAAAAACAAAACCCAACAATGTTTAAGACCATTTTTCATCTCAAGTGACATTAAATCTTTCTGATTAGTCGTACTTATTCCAAAAGTCTTTGTGAAGAATATTTTCAACCTAACATAACATACTGCAGAAACCTAGCATAACATACTGCAGAAAGATTGAAGTTAGATGTTGCTCATTTTGGACTTAAAGGAGGACTATTTATGCTTGCACAAATTACTGAAGTTCATAAATTTTCTTTAATGGAAAGGACTTTATTTGAACTGAGGGAGCCCTACTAACCCTGAGTGTGAAATAAACTGGTAACAAAAGGAGACAGAGTGATTTGGGGCAATCATTTGTGATCATATGTTGCCATACTGAAGTTCCAAATATAGGTATTCATTTGGACAGGACGAACTTCTTCATGATTCCATGTATTTCATGTGGACCAGTGAAAACACAAAATTTAAATATAAAACGAAAATTTTTTTATTGACGGTTATAGGAGTTCATTGAATTTTGAGTATGCATCATAAAGATGCATAAAGAACTTAGAATACCTATTATACCATCACAGAATAGATATTGCTAAGGGGAAAAATAGGAGACCATTTAAATTATATTTAACTATTCAAGTGGGACTTCTAGACTAAGAAACATATGTATATCAGTGTTAACATATCTCAATAGGAGTGTAAGTTCTCATGGTGTAAGCAGTGGAGATGAAGCTAATTCTGAGCTGGAGGTAGAATGGAGGTATGGAATGATTTGACTCATGGTAAAGCACATTATTAGGAATATATCCACTTGCTAACATACATGTCCAGTGCTTGTATAGAGAATTTGCAAAGGTATTTTTAATTTTAAATACCACACAAGAAATTTGAAAGGTCTTGTGTAATTCCAGACTACAAGCCGAATACCAGATAGGATGTCCCACAGAAATTAAAATGTTTCTAAATGTTGTTTTTAGCAAACTGAATCAAGATTTTTTCCAGGAGAGAATTTAGTTACGTAATATATAGGGCATCATTCCTACACTGGATTTACTAGTGAGCAGATCTTCCAGATACCATGGCACTACGCAACTTATTAACAAGAATTTTTTTTTTCCTCGTACATGATCAGGTAAATAGCCAAGTAAGCACCAGTGACTATATTGACTAAAAAGCCTTTTGGCCATAAACCTAGATTTTAATTTCAGTCTGAAAATTGGTCATGCCTCCTGTTCTGGAAATTGTTCAGATTCACTGACTTATTGTTGCAAAACAACATTGATTTTAATAAAACAAAGTAATCAGAAAGGAATATTTATGATGTAACAATATATGCATGTAAGCGGTCATTAAATGGCTTTTCTTATTGCTTATTCTTAATATAAATACAATTCCTAATGGAAGTTTTCCAGGTTCTAATCATTTCACACTAATACTAAGACTATTAGTAGTTCCTGCAATATGGAACTAGAGGATTGTTAAAGTCTCTTGCAACCCACACCATTCTTTAAAAAGATATAAAATCTTACAGAATTGTGTTAAGCCCAATGTTATGTTAAATACCATTTTTTTTTCCCAAGTGACACCATGTTTTTCCCCAAGTGAGCTTATTTTGACCATAGAAATTTTTTTTCATGAGCCTCTTCAGCAAGAGTCTTGAAAGGATATTTCTTAATATTCTGCAATTGTAAGTCAGAAGCTGCACCAACATTTCTCTCTCAAGTCTGCAATGCTCTCTTACTCAGTTATTGACTATTTATGCATTTAGTATTTGTCATTACTGCTTACTTTTAAAAAAAGCAGAATTGTTTTTTAAAGGAAAGCTGTTCAAGACAATGAAGTTCTGCAGTGATCAATGCCCAGAACACTTAGCTCTCTTCAGCAGAGCAATAAATATATTGTCATAAGCAGAGAGCTTGCATGCAATAACATTTATTTCATTAGATATGCAGTACTTACTGCATGCACTTTTACAAATACATTTTAGCATTGGCATAATTCTGCAGTAATTTATGTGTGACTCTTATTAAGACTACTTCTTTATGACTGAGTTTCCAAGAAAATGCTCTGACCTTTTCTTGTAATTCCTGAAACGGCTTATGGCTTCCTATTCCTGTAGAGTATAGAACTGGGACTCTTTATTTAGACAAATTATTTATCTTTCTTTAATGGTCTTTATAGGAAATGGAAGCTAGAAAGCAAATAACTTTAGGAAAGCAATATTCTTCTTGATATATATCAGAGCAGATAGACAAAGAATAGAAATCCACCAAAGTTCTTCCTCAATGCACTGTTTCCCCTAGTTATTGTTTAGTGGTTGCTGTGGGTTATTTTGTTGTTGGTCTTTTGGGGGGTTGTGGTTCTTGGTTTGGTTTTTTAAAATTTCTTTTGGGGCTTAATTTTTTTTTTTGTTATTCAGACATGAATTTTGCTGAAGTAGAAACTTAAAAAATTAGAGCAAAGTGGTTTATTAAAATTTAATATCTGTCAGGCAGTCTATATTTTTGCATAAAAATAACTTTTTAGGGCAGATATACAAACACTGTGGTTGTCAGGATCCATAGACAATCAGAGGAAGGTTAAATATTGCCACCTCTTCTAAAAATAGGTGACCTGTAGCACTTATAAGCAGTTAGAGAGCAACAGCTCTTTGAGATGACAACTGAAAAGATTTTGTTTACCATCTGTTTTCAGAAGGGAACTGAAAATATCCTCATGATTTATAGGGCAGTTGCAAACATCCATAGGTAACTTCAATTTACATGGTACCAACCTTCATGTGTATCAGCTTTGTGTCTGAGGGGATCTTTTTTTACATTTAGAGGCCTGCTTTAGAGGTATATTTTCTAGAGTTAAATTTGCAGGCTCCATACTGGAGAAGTCACAAATTTTTCTGTACCTCTTTTCGTTTCAGACAGGAAAAAGACATGCCAATTTCTTACCTTAATATTACATCCTTGTATTTTCATCTTATGTAAAGGGGTGAAACACAACTTTCTAGCTTGTGTAGAATTCTACATTTCCACTGAAATCATATTGCTTTCTCTATCAAAGGATCTCAGAAGAAAACCCTACAAATGTGAGTAGAGATTGGTTTAGAACTTGATCTGAATCTGAACTTTGAAGATTTGCTTCATATATAGCTACACATTCCCAAATATTTAAGACCTAAATGAGCTTGAATAGAAAAGAATTCAGAGAATAAATCCTCTGACTGTTACTTGAGGCTGTCTAGCTGAAATTTTAGATCCAAGAGTGAGACATGCTTCTTGCACTCAGCCATGGACACGAAGACGATTACTGTGATTTACTTAAAAGAGAAGAAAAGCTCAAAGCCAAACAAAAACAAACAAACAAACAAACAAAACTATTAATCACATTCAGATGTAAAATTGTGTTAAAAATACAAAATTTATTTGCTATGTACCTGTCACATTAGAATATTTTATCGAATATTTCTGCTTGCATAATTCTATTAAGGACAAAATTATTCAGAATATTCTTTTCACATTGACAAGATCCTGAAAAAAATATGGTTACTTTTTAATGATTGATAGAAACATTTAATCATGTTAGCCATATTTACAATACATTGTATTTAAATTTACAGTGTATTATTTTAGTCAAGTTTACTGATATTATAGCCTAGACTTAGGGTTAGGGTTGGAAGACATTTTTCTAGTCCCAAAAGGAAAAAAGCTGTAAAATTCATGATTAAAAATATTGAAATCTCATCTTCAGGCAGACAACTTACATTAGTTGTTCAAATCTTCTTTTTATTAAAGTTAAATTTGTATAGTTTAGAGCAATGCTGTACAGTTTATTTTAAAGTAAATTCCAGTACTTGAGAAACAGATTTTTAAAAAATCACAGTTCATTTTAAATTAAATTACACATTTTTAAGGAAGTCTGCATGTATTTTTTTCCCCCAGACACTCCTGAACTTAAAAAGCCCAAACATTTTTCTGTCCATTTTGGACTGCAATTTTGTTTCCTTTAGAGGTGGTTCAATCCATAAAACAGAAATTGTAATGCCTTCTGAAACTTCTGAAAGAAAAAGCTTATGTTTGGAAACATAATTGGTCTAGGAATTGATTCTGTTCATGAATTAAAATAAAAAAGATAAAGGGTTCTTTTTGTTCTGTTTTGCATACAAATTTTCATAATTCATTTTATTGCCATTTTAAAATGGTTAGCAAGATCGATTTGTGGATAAGGTGAGGCTGTGCACACAGTATCTAAAGGGAAAAACCTGTGTTGAAAAGGGTGCTATAAATATTGTTGCTGAATTCAAGTTCACCATTCTCCAAAATATCCTACTGAATAATCTGCAGCAGTGAATGAGTCAAACCTGGATGATATTTGTAGGAAAAAAATGGCATTTTTGTTTATGTCCATTAATTTGCTTCCATAGTGTGTAATGGATTTGTGCTATACATGAAGGAAATTCAGAATAATATTTTGTTGTCAGCTTCAAAATGGTCCTTAGTTTCTACATTACAGAGAGGAAGAGACAATGCTTCCACACAGTAAAATTATTTATTAGTATAAATTTTGCATAATCAGGTCAAATTTGATGGCTTTTCCTGGCTTGTTAAATTAAAAGAAAATTTAAAATCTAGTCCATACTATATATACATGAACACTAGGAGAAACAACTCCTAGAGGTTTTTCTTTTCTACCTTTTCTTTATAATGTATAAATGTTGTCTGTGTAGATAGTGTAATGTGACTTCAGATCATTAAACATAATTTTTGTGTTTCTTCAGGAGTATGAAAAAATATTCTACAATGGTGCCCAAAATATTTGAATTCTATGCTTTTTTTCTAAGTTCAGCATATTGTTAGAAACATCCCCTTTTCCTGATGTCAGTATTCATGTTGACTGAATCTTAGTTTAATTCATAAGTGGTATAAATGATAATATCTTTTTCTGCTTAAATGTGTTCAAGAAAACCTCAGAATCCAAGAAGATATCTTAGAAATATTTTCAAGATTCAGATAGAGATTTTAAAATTTGCATTTTTTTTCCTTAATAAGGCTTTCATGATTTCATTATAAAGTTAGAGCCATTACCCATGACATTGAAAAACATCTAGCATAATCTCTGGATCACAGAATCACTGAACCACAGAATATGATGAGTTGGAAAACAGATATTTGCTAAATCATTTCTGTATTTTCTGTGTATGTGGTAATTTCAAGGTATAGGAAACTGCAGTAGGACAGCAACATCTCTAAGGAAAGGGCTCCAGAAATGCTTAAATTCTTTTTGACTTTTGTGAAGTTCCAGGCTCCATTCAGGAGCATTTATGACAGTGCAAACCTGAAAGTTTGAAGTTTTGAGGACAAGGAACCTCTGATTGGATTACTGTGACTCTTCCTTTCAAAAAGAACATTAAATATACAACAGGAAGTAAAAAAAAAAGAAGTGTGCTACTTATGGAGTTGTTCTGTAATTAAGTCTAACTTTTAAAATACAAATAATATTTTGACATTTTTCTTTTTTATGGAAAGTATTTGAAAATACCACGTCCACCAAAAAAAGACCAAAACAATTTTGTGTACATCTAGATGGAAAACATATTTATGAATTCTAACCTCCTTTAGGAAGTCTTAACAATATGAGCAGAAAACAAATTTGGATTTTCACACACTTTTACCACTATGTGAGCAGAGAAATGGAGGACATCAGAGATTTTGATCATGCTGTTGTTGTCTATGAGTACATCAGTCACAGAGTTCAAAAAAGCAGTCATTTATAAATGCTATGACAATGATAGCAAATATGAATGCTTGAGGAACTGTTTAAAAATGGAATCAGTACAAAAGGTAATTTCTAAGTAACATCCTAAATAAATAACCTGGTTGTCAGAATTATTTAACATCGAGAAGTCTTAAATAATTCCTTTCAAAATCCACATGAGGGGGTGGACTGTTTTTTTAGTTCAGCATGGCTATATGAAGTTTATTGTTCATTCTTGCACATTCATTTTATTAATTCTGCTCCTTGTAAGACTCTGACTTATAAAGAATATTTGTGAGGTCAATTATAAAAAACTTTGAAGTTTTGTTTTTAATGGCCGTATAGTCTTGATATAATTATTTTCACTGCGTACATCTCTTCATTTGTCACGTACAAATCTGTTATGTGCTTTGAATCAAAGAGTTAGCTAATTTTAGGGCTTTATCTTGTGAGTGAGGATTTTTTTTTTATTTCTGTGTGTTGTTTTTGGTGGGGTTTTGTTGGGTTTTTTAGGTTTTTTTTCTGAAAAGCCAGAATATCTTATACAATCAGGTAAGACAAAAGATTGGCAACGGCACTGAAAGCTAATATCTGCAAAGAAGTAGAGTGTAGCTGTTTTCCCAGCAGTCTGAAGCTGTCATCAGGGACCTTATGGCAGTAAAATTTTTGAGTATGTGAAATTCTGCTCATCTAACTACATACGCTGAAATAAAACAGATCACATCCAGAAAGTATATATTTTACTTATTTATTTAATTTTAAGGGAAAATATTATATATTACTCAAATAATATACCTGCATGATTAATACAAATTTTTTTTAGATATTATTTTATTTCAATATTTATTTCTGCTAGAGAAATATATACCATTTAGCGGGAAAAGAAATAAATCATGAGTGCTACTTTTCATACTCTTCGCAGTTTCCAAACCAAACAGCTGAAGAAATTAAGTTTTTGATACATTTAAAAATATATATAAAACTCTTTCTACACATGGAATGGAACATGTGATACCATTCCAAGACATGAAGGTGCCAGACATGTTACTTGGAAGAATACTCAAAAAGACACAGACAGAAGCTGAAGATATTACTGAACCTGGAACTATGCCACTTTTCTCTGAAAATGCATCTCATATTTCTTGCCTCACATATTACACTTTTTCCTTCAATAGTAAATATTATTATCAACTACCTTCCTAATTTCCCTCAGTGCCCTTCCCAGAAATTTTAATATTAGCAAATGCTATTAATTGCATGTTCCCTCTTTCAGGAGTGAATGAGCTCAATTTGCCTCCTGATGTCCCTCTGCATATTCCACTGATTTTAAGCATGGACATGAAAACTCACAAATGCAATGATGACCATGATGTCTTCTACATTAACTATTTCAGAAAGCCACTGAAAATTCCAAATACTAATGAAGAGTCTTATTTTCTTGCAGTAATAAATGAAACATGATTCTTTCTCTTTTACCTTTGCTATATTCTGTTATAAATACAACATCTGCATTTTGAATTCCATTTTTGAGGAAAAGTTTTCCTCTGAGGGCAAAACTTTACCTGATGTAAATTTTAGTGAAAACAAGGATGTACTTATTTTATTGATCTTGTTTGTGACAACAAAAGAATCCTTCCTAGATGTTTACAGTGTTTTAACCACTGAAGTTTACAGTCAGTAATGTATTTTTCAATTTTCATGTATTCTCTAAGATTGAAAAAATGATTTTTTCTATACTTCACATTTATTTAGAAAGTTCTCAAAACAGAACATAAATAGGTTACAGAATTTGCATTAGATCTGTAAACTCCCAGTTTGAATTCTGAGCTGACTCCTGGGGCAATGTTCAGTTACTTAGATTTAAACACATACTGACATTGGAAATATTTGATGAAGCAGAAATATCTGCAAAGACTAAGAAGGTATGACAGAAGATTTTCTGGAGACCTCCAACCTTTTGAACTGGTCACAGAGAGTAATGAAGATATAAGTCAAAATACAAATGAAGGGCACCAAGCTGCTCAAGTTTAGGCAACTGAGTCAAAAAGAAATGTTATTCAAAGTTACAAGGGACACTGGATGTTAGATTTTCTTCATGTTATATCTGTAGACAATGAACAGGCCAATATTGAGGTTTTTCCCCAAAACTTGAAAATGATCACTAGTTTATCTCTAATCCCAAATGAGGATTATAAAGGAAGAGTAGTTTGTTTAAATCTCAAGACATGGGTATATCAGTTCAGGCTGTTTTGTGATATTGTGTAAAAATGACAACCCTGACAAAGTCACAAGACAAATTGTGAAAAAAAAGTGATAAATTTAAACTACTGACATCTTAAATAAACTAAAACTCCTAAGAATTAGTCGAAGGAAAGGTTAAAAATTACATGTGTTAGGTTTTTTTAAGAAATAGCAATGTGACAGATACTGACATAACATCTCTTTTCCTCATCCTGTTGAGTGTTAGAGGTCCCAGAAAGCTTAAATTGACCCATAGTGGAAGACTTTTCTTTTAATGGAAGATGATTGAAGAGACAGGTTTTACAAGGTTAATACAAACTGAAATTACAAGGTTTCTATACTTCGGGGGGTTTTTTGTGGTTTAAACATACAAACCCACATACAATTAACCTTGTTCTTATGCTGAGAAATGACCTGATGGCAATACTGTGAGGCTTTCTGTTTGCCTACTGGGAGAACTCAGGCAAAAGGTCTTAGGTTTTTGTCAAGTGCTTCCATGTGTGAATCCAGTTTAAAAGAAGATCTTGGAAGTATGATAGTACCTGCTTTTAGTCACTGCAGTTCATTGGAAAACCTTAAAATAGCATCATACAGGTGCACCTGATTTGTGATGCAGTGTTACACTTCCCTGGAGTAAAACTGACTGTAATCAAACTGCAGCTGGAGAAAAAAAATGTGGATGGAGGAAAAGGCAGTGAGGAAAAATGGTAGTTTTTCCTTCAGAGATAATAGGCTTGCAAAGATTTCAATAGAAACATTGCCTGCTTAATATTCTATTTCTTTCATATTACTCTTTCTTAAATTTATTTTTTATTTATTTTTATTTTGCAACCCCCATGTTTAGGAAGCTTATTGTTTTAGAAAGTATGCCAGACCGCATAACAGAAAAGAAAAAAAGCTATGAAACATGAGGCTGAGGTCCTCAAAACTATCATCAAATCAAAGAAAGTGACCTAATCCAAGTGACCTTTCTTAACTGTGTTTTTCGTGAAAGCAATCCCCTCCTTTGGAAACTTCAGAGCCTGCTCCTGAAATGTAGAACACATCAATTAACACATCATATTATTTAACCAATGCACAGTAGCTATCTTTGTGCTGGCTTAGTGGAATTTAAGGATGAAGTGTGGATTTCACCCATGATCATGTTACAAGGTGGCTCCCATTTTGTTTTCTCCTGCAAATTTAGGTGCTGATTTCAATGTTAAATACTCTGTGGTCTAATATAAGTATCTGTTTGGTTTTATCTTTGTATTCTAACAAAGGAATTAGCAGATATGTTAAGACTGTCAGTCCCTGAATTTTCCTGTGGATATTTGTTGATTTCTTTATGATCTACATCATAGGGGAATTTAGATTGAGGTAGTAGCAAAATAGAATTTCACCAAATGGTATATATTTTAGGTTTTTATTTAGTAAAGATCATAAACAGAGAAGGTGGATAACATTCTACTTCACAGCAGAGTTGGGCAGGTGGAGCACCTTAGCAATGCTTTCAGTCAGATTCCATGTCATATTAATGGATAAAGGGAAACTTGAAGCTAGAATTTTACCTTAACAAAATCCAAGAGAGAACCCTATGCCAACTCACCATTTATTAGATCCATGTATTTGGATATCTAACTTTAGATTTCTTTATTGAAATGTTGAACTTGAATTTCAGACACTAAAACCAAATCCCAATGATTACACCCCAAACTAAAAATGTATATCATTTCAATGAAGGGTGCTGATTTCTGACTAGCCATCCAGAAGCCTTCCAAAAGGAAATAATACCACCTTGAAATTTTAGTACAAAAACTTGGACAGGTGGATCAATATTTTTATATTTTCACACATCTAACATCCATTCTAGGGACTGCTTAAAAAAATCCAGGCAACCCTGTCAGCCCGGCATTACAAGCAGGATAGTCTTTACTTACAGATAAAAAAATTCTCTAGTGTAATAAGAAGAACCATCTCTTGCTGTCTTTCTTAGGAATACCTTTATCTTTGTTCTTTCCACAACACAGCTCTTAATCACTTGCCGGTGTAAGGGGAATTCTGTGTTTTAATTACACCCTGTTTTCCCTGTGCTGTTTTTAGCATTTTATAGCTGACTAGAATGCTTTCCTATATTTTGATTATTTCACTTTCTCACTAACACTAGGGGAAATCAATAACAGAGGGCATTGTATTGGGTCTGGCTGAGATGGAGTTCATTTTCCCCACAGCAGGCCCCACAGAGCTGTTCTTTTCGTTGGTACCTGAAAGGAGCTGACAGGCCACTGATCTGGCTCCTGCTGAGCAGTGCTGACAGAGTATTGGGGCTTTCTCCCCAGTAGGCTGGGGGTGGGGATGGGTAAGATGTTGAGCAGGGACATAGGCAAGATAGCTGACCCAAATTGACCAAACAGATGCTCCATACCATATGATGCCTGCTTAGCAATAAAAAAGTGTGAGGAAGGAGAAAGCCAGGGTATTGGTTATTATGTTGTTTGTCTTTTAGGGCAATTTCTACATGTCCTAAATCTCTGCTTCCTGGGAAGTGGCCAAACACTGCCTGCTCTTTGAAAGTAGCAAATAAAATCTTTTGTTTGTTTTTACTTGTGACTTTTTTCTTTGCCTTATTACACTGCCTTTATCTTGTCCCATGAGGGTGGTTTTTTTCATCGTATTTTCTCCCTTCCCTGTCCTGCTGAGAAGAGGAGTGATAGAGTGGCTTGGTGGATGCCAGTGTCCAGCCAAGTTAACCCACAAATATGAAAAGAACAGAGTATGTATTAGAAAACCCAACCAGTTAAAAAGTACAGAAATTTGTACATAGTGTGACTCCCTTATGGTCGGGTGATCATTGTAATAGCTGAGCTATTGAAACTATAAGCCACATCATATGAATCAGTAATATTAAAGTTAATATTGAGATACACCTGAATACATCTCTGAAAATGTAAGAATGATAGAGGTTTTCTCAAAACCTCTATTCAAACTCAATCTTTATGTACATAGTAGATTTCAGATATTCTAGAAATACAAGGATCTTTGTGCATGTAAAAAGAATAATTATAACTAATGTTCAGGTATATGTGTGACAATGACATTTTTTCCTAGAATCGTGGGTGATGCTTGAGTTTACGACATTCAAAATTCATGAACAGGAGTTGTTCCTAGCCTGAAGATTCACCTATGACAGGAGTAGGGCAGCTGATTTTTGAAAAGACAGAACTGAAAATACTTGTTTATGGTTTCATGAAAAAACATGTATATCACACTGTGTGTAATCATAAGCTGACTATTAAGAGAGAACAGCTATTTAATAACAGTCCCATCACTGCCACTATTGACTAGTTGAGTGCTTTAAATGAGTCAGGTTTCATGCAGATGACTTTAAAAATCTAGATGCTTCTATTCTCTAGGGGAATGTAAAGAGGCATATAGAAAAAGTGAAGAATTTATTTTGAAGTCTCATTTGATATTTAGCATAACAGGTCTTCTTGGGACATGAAGAGGGATACAAGATAGATTCCATCCTTTCTTGTTGGAGTTAGGTCACCAGATAAATAACATAGACAGAGTGATTATTTTAATTTTCTTTCTATTCCTTTTTTCTTTAAACAGAGATGTTATTGTATTCCTTAATGCCCCCTCATTTTCAAAATAAATTTAGATTAACATTCAGTTCATCCAGTAGGTCAATATCCTCTAATCAGTTTTTCTATAAAATGTTATTGTAGTATGATTTTTCTGTATTACCAGCATCATAAACATCATCAGTATTGAGTCATTTCCTTGTTTACACATGTAAAAAATATTGTATTGAGGTGTCTAAAGAGCTACTGATTACTAGTATTACATTTGGTTATGATATCCAATAAAAAAATGATTAGAGGGTGTTCACATGAGCACCTTGCTAATATGTTATTCTCTTTCCCTCTTCAGTCTTAGTAGAGTACCTCTGAAACACTCCAAGATCAATTAAGCACTCCAAAAGAGGCCTTACAACTTGTTTATAAGTGTACTCTTCAAAATAGTGCTTTCTGTAAATAAACTGGGGGGGTTGAGCAGCTTGATTCTAAATTTGTAACGGGAACTGTCATGAAAGAGAAAATAGCGACTGATTAATTAATATGTGGCATATTCCAGGTAATTCATTTAGCTAATTGATTTGGAAGATGGCCTGTTTCTTTTGATTTTCATGTAAAAATAAATTGATTTTGTGCAGGAGAAGGTGCCAATTCCCTACATATTATAAAAGAGAAAATCATAGGGGTTGCTAGCTGTCCCAGCAATCATTAGTTTAACTCGCCTGTCCAAAATTGTTTAAGTGAATCTCTCTGCTCCAAGTCCAGTGAGATTCTAAGTATCTCTAAAGATGAAGACATCATCATATTTCTGGGAAACTTATTGCAGTATTTAACTACTCTCACAGTCAATAAGGTTTTCTTATATTTAAGTGCAATTTCCATTGTTAATATATCATATGACGTCATATCATATGATGATAGTGATTACTAAATATTCTTCTTGTATTGCTGTTTTACCCTAGACAGTAACATAACTAAGCCAATGTAGATCAGTTAACCACCACGGAAAAGTGATGGTTAATTGTGGCTAGTTTCAGTGATGAGATTTTCAGTCTGATGAAGGCATTAGATTTACACTGAAACTGCTATATATTGGTTATCTAAAAGCTGTGAATGTTTTATCTTTGCATACAAAATTAACCTTCAACTGGAAAGATTTAGAAGAGATTATTTCATTGCCTGAATCAGAATTCTTAGTGAATAGCATAAAGCTGACTCTTCATTAAAATTCATATGTGAAGCTCATACATCTAAAGATACTAGCTCTATGTGCAAGTACAGAGGGTGTTGATCACCAAGGAATAATGAAAATCTGTTTGAGTTTTGTACTAAAAACTTATACTAGATACCAAGACACCCATCAAAATTGGTTTAGCTTTCTTTTTATATAGCTGATTGTGAAAAAAATTCCATCCAAAACAACTGGATTGAGTCCTCCATCTCTTCATCTGTAGTTGGTACACATGTAATTCTTCCACAATGTAGCTGAAGTTTAACTTTACACATGCCAAATTATGATTGTATGCTGAGAAAATACATGTGACATCCTTATAAATGTCAAATTAATTCTTTGTGATCAGCGCTATTAAAATGAATACCAAACAATTCTGTTATAATTAGTGCTATTATAATGAATAACAAAGGAATTCATGGTAATTAGCTGCAGTAAATGAATAAGAAATGAGTTCAGAATGGGAGATTGGAGAAATCTCTTGAAAAGAAGCTTTAAGCTTCCTGTGAATTAGCAAAATTTTATACTTATCTAATAATGAAAGGATGACAACATTATAAATATTGACTTCAAAGCAATGTGATCTGTTTCACCCTTACAATCTCAAGAGATGTACAGATCTCTGCACTGGACAGATTTTTGAAGATTTTTGTGGAACAGGACATAAAGAGATAACAAGATAGGTTCTTCAGGTGTCTCTATGGCCTCACTATGTCCCACACCACACTGAAGTTTGGATAGTAATCAATTTTTTCTAGGACATTAATGTTGTGTAAGATCACTGAGTAGCTTCTTTGGTGAAGAAATTTAACAACACTTCTAAAAGAATTTCCCTCCATGGTTTTATCTTTTTATTTCAGTGATGCTTGATCTTCCATTCACTTCTGTGGATTTCATATTCCTCAAACCTTCTGAAAATACTTTCCACATTGCTATTAATTTAGCTACAGCAGTGAGAACAATTATTGTGAATGATTGTTCTGTATAGTTATGGTGGTTATTCATTAGATGCAGCTATTATTATTATTATTTTATAAAATTATTTACTTTCATGGTACCTGGAAAAAATGGCACGTTCTTGTAGATCCTAAAGAGAATTCAACTCCTGTACAAACTAGTGTTTGTTCATCCAATTCTGGCTTGTTCTACATGTTTCTTCTTCTATGGTTCCTCAAAATCTATGCAAGTTCTGTGTGTTATCCAATCAACAGTAATGAAAGCTTTTAAAAGAAACAAATTAACATATCTTTCATTTTATAAAACAAGAAAATATTTCAGAAACCAGACTGAAAAAGTCAAAGGCAAATGGCCTTCGGTTGGATTGGGTTTTTTAAATGAAATTCCATGTGTCTGCATTTATGTTTGCATTTTCATTATTCCAGCTGTCTTTTCTGAGAATTGATGTAGGAATGAAGCATTTTAAATATACTAAGAATTTTCCCTTCTCCCTCATATTTTAATTTGAAATCTTTCATTCTTAAAGGAAATGAGATAAATAGAGAGGATCACAAAGAATTTATAAGATTGCATGAACCCTATAAATGGCCCCTTGATCAAGGCCTTAGTTGAGGAAGCATAATGCAACCCTCCTGGCAGTATGGAGGAAAATATGAGCAAAGTGAACTGAGCAGAAAAGACCTTTAGATTGGCTCTTATCAAAAAGAAGGTTAAATCTGCACTGTGACAGGTCTTAACAATTACACAGAGTTTCATCATGTGAATCCAAAGGCCTAACTTTCCCTCTGAAGGAGAACACATTAGCTCTGACAAAACAGAAAAAACAAAAGACATCAAAACATTGATAGAGCAAGAAATGGTCTTTGTGTAAAAGTCAGTTACTGCAATCCATGTATTTTTAACTTGTGCCAGAATAGGAGCAAAGCAGAATTTAACTGGTAAAAACCAAACCAAATCAAGAAAATCACAAAACCCCACAATCTTAAAAACCAAAACAAGAGTTATGAGGTATTTTATTAACATGAGGTATAGTTACATAATTTGTGGAGGAAATAAAGGACTGATGATAGCTTTCAATATTGTTGTTAGAAATTATAAAATTGTTGTTAGAAACTATACCCTAAGTTATTAGGGAATTTATAAGATCACAGGATTTTGGGGGATAGAACTAAGGCCGACATTAAATTCTGCTTGATGACTGCTTCTTTGTAAGGCAACTCATGGGAAAATTTATAAGTTAATGCTGAAGGAAACTAAAAAACTTGCACATTTAGATGAAGAAGTATTTTACTACACAGTGAGGAGAAGAACATATTGCAAATTTTAACTAATGGGATAGGAGTAGCTGTATGTGGGAGGTGAAATATTCTAAAATAAAAATGATTGGAAATGTTTTTATATCTTGTGAAAATTGTGATTCTTTCATGTAGATTAAAAAAAAACCCTGCTAAATGCCAGTAGCTCTGAAGCAAGGAAATGGCTTCAATGATAGACCTGTCCCTTGTGTTCTGGCTAACTTCTGCATTTCTGTTGCTCTAGCCAAGTTTAAAATGGATAGATATCCTTTTTATTCCTACCATTTTCTGTGGTAAATGAAAAGGTTTCCCTCCTCCTTCTTCAATCAATGGATTTTCTGTCTATATCAAGGCAAGCAGAAATACAAAAACATTTATGCTATTCTGTGCTACTTTTACTGAATCTTCCACCATGGGATGTCAGTTTCTTAGGGCTGGCTCAGTCTGAGGAAGAAATGAAACTGATTTATTTGAATACAGAAATATAGGTGAAGTGTAGCTCCCTACAATGTGCAGGATTCCTCAGAGAGTTCAAGGTTTGGAGCAGAGAGAACCATAGTGAACACACAACTGTCTGTCCAGTGAGATAAACCATTCAAAGTATAACAAACTTTTCTACAATGAGAAAAATTAAATTTTTATATCTGTGCTGCTAGATTGGACAGGGAAAGATATATTTTAGCTATTGTTTTGTCTTGTGTAGTAAGGACATCTTCATTATTTTGGCAGTGTGAGTAACACTTCTGGGCAGTCATCAAGACAGATGCATTTCTGCTCATATACACTTAAATGTGCTTTATTTTTTTTTTCTCAGTAGTACACATACTAGTCTTAGGCTCCATGCATACATAACATTTCAGGAATTCTAGGATTGGTTGAGGTTCCTGCACAATTCTTTTTTGTTCATGGCATGACAGCAATATCCCCAAGTAAACTGAGAAGAAAAGACAGCCATGTGTACTGTCAGCAAAAGACTGGGCATGTTGGTGACTCTTCATAACACCAGTCCCTATTCTGATTCCTAAATTAAATAGTCTTAAGTAGGACTGTTAGTATGACTATTTGTATTACTCTTAGTATTTAGAATAATGGTAAGTGATTTTTTGCATTTTTATCAGTTGTAAAGATTTTTTTTCTACATTAACAATAAATTCTTGCCTTCATAGAATCACAGAATCACAGAAATGTAGAAATTAGAAAGGACCTCTAGAGATCATTTAAACCAGTCTCTCTGAATATAAGATTTCTTTTATTTGCCTGAAGAGAATGTAATTTGATTCTTCTTCCTGATCATATGAGCTGTAGTGGAAACCAACCTTAGTGCTGCCATGTTATGCTAATCTTAACCCATAAAATCTGTTTTGGTTCTGCATTCATCCCTAGCAGAACTCCATGCATTCCATGTACACCAATATCTAATTTCTCCTGATTGTCCTCACACTCTGTGCGTTAGCACACACACACTTCAGAGAGATACTCAGTCATGTACACTTCCAGGAACAAATAGCAAGAGAGTCAGCACCACCATGCTTTTTGGCATTTCTATATTTGTGCATGTGCTTGAGATGGGTCTTGTCTGATCCATTACAAGTTTTCTCCTGTCCACATTACCCAATATCCTGCGCTTTCCAACCTGGATCACCACTTCCTCACTTGACTGTATGTCATAATCTCCCTCCTCTACTGCTCTTATTTTAAAATTCTTTTTACCAGTTTGACATCACTGTTTGCAAAGGAGATTTTGTCCCTTCTGATCAAGAGAATTTTATTTCAACCTAACAACCCTCAGTCTTCTAAGGAGGTCCTGTGACTGCAAAAATCAAATCTTTAGGTTTGATACCTGTTTCACTACTAACGTTGACCATCAAAATCCATCTACTCCATCTCAAGCCCTTTACCCTCACAAGCACAACTGAGTTAAAAAACCCCTGACCCACAAAGCCCTTGACCATTACCCTGGGCACCTGCAGGTGTTCCCTGACAGTGCCCTGAATAAACCATCATGTGTTTTTATTTTCTCACATTACAAGATTTTTGAATGTAATGAACAAATAGCAGGGTTTAGATTTAGTTATTGTGTAGGCACATAAGTCTGCCATGGCCTGAGATTGTGTGTTTTATGTGGCCTTTAGTACCTGAAGAAGCACTTGTGTTTCTCATAGATTTCATTCCATCTACTGCATTTGTCAATCTGTAGGTCAAAAGTATCAACCTACTTCAGGTATTTCAGAGAGCCAGAGTACCAAAATGGGCATTCCACTCATGAAATTTTAGAAAATAACTCAGTTTCCAGACCACGGAATTTTGGTCTCCAATGCTGTATCCATTGCTGATCAGGACTTGATTCAGTGGCTTAAATACAGCATCTAGTGGCATTCTGGATGCTTCATGCTAACCTCCATCTGCCAGTCAAAAAGGATGCAGGTGTCATATGTTCTGGGTCCCACTAGGACCTTTCAGATACATGTAGTTCTCTCATATGACTCTAGGCAAGTTAACTAATCCCTGGATCTCTACTGCCTATACTGAGATTTAAGACACACAGCACACAAACATATGTTTCTTTTTACTTTTTACATTTTACTTCAAATTTCTGAACCTAGGCTTGAATCCCACCCCTGTGGTGTTGTACATTCACTGTGTGAGGAATGGGGTGTCATCCATGTTAAAGTGGACACAGTATGAATGCACAAGGTCTGAGGCAGCCTTTGGTTTTAATAGTTGTCCAAGATGTAGTCATGGGCTCAGCATGGGCTCAGTCAAGCACTCAAGTCCTGACACAAAAATAATACAGACATAGATACTCAACTGTTCCCACAGAATGGAAACTGCCAGATTTTCACCTCAGAGGGAATGTACTAATCTTCTGTAATATGCTTTTTTCAGATTGCAGCCAAAAGGGTAGAACTGAGCTTGTCATGTGTGACAGAGCTTTATGTAGTTACACCTGTCAGAAATCTATGTAATAAATGGATTAGTTCACTAATATCACAAGGTGAATTTAAGAAGAGCAACAGAGTGCATTATTTCTTTTTTCATTTGGTATGTAGCAGGAGTACAGGTTCTGGCTGGGATGCAGTCAATTTTCTCCAATTGTTCTGTGCTTTCAGTTTGTGCCTGAAACAGTGTAGAGAAATCAACAGTGTTGAGTTTTTTGGCTAAAGTTGTAGTGCCTAAACAGCATCAAGGTTTCTTTTATTTCTCACTCCACCCTTCCTCCCACTTTTCCCTGATGACTCAGCTGTGAGTGAGCAAAAAATTGCAAGGAGGCATGGCCAAAACAGCTGACCTGATCTGACCAAAGGAATATCCCCATGTGGTGTGACATTGGGTTCACCAATAAGTGATTTGGGAGAGGAGGAGGTACAGGGGACATTTATGGTTGTGGTGTTTGCCTTCCCTACCATTGTCATTTGTGCCAAGGTCCTACTTGCCAGGAAATGGCTGTACATGTGCCTGTTGATATGAAGTAGTAAATTTATTACTTTTTTTTTCTTTCCTGTGAATACAACTTTTCTTCACCTATTTAACTGCCTTTAAAATCTCAGTCCATGAGTTTTCTTGCCTTCGTTCCATTTTCTCACTGTCCTTCAGAAGAGGGAACCAAACAAGAGTCTGCATGGGTGCTTGGCTGCTGACTGGGTTAACTCACTACAGTTTGAGACTTCTTGCCATAGTCATAGAACAGTTTGGGTTGGAAGGAACCTTAAAGATCATGTAGCTCCAACCCCCCTGCCATGGGCAGAGATAATATCCTCTAAATCAGTTTTCTCAGAGCACCATCCAATTTAACACTGAACACTTCCAGGGATGGGACATCCCACAGCTTCCCTGCACAACTTGTTCCAGTGCCTCACCACAATCCCAGTAAAGCATTTCTTCCTAATATCTAATCTAAATTTCTCCTCTTTAAGTTTGAAGCCATCCTTGCTTTCCTATCATTATCTGCCTTTGTAAAAAATTCCATTCCACCTTTTTTATGAGGCCCCTTTAGGTGAAAGGAGCTGAAAGGCTGCAATGAGCTGTTCCCAGAACCTTCTCTTCTCCAGGCTAAACAACCTCAGCTCTCTCAGCTGTCTCCACACAAAAGATGCTTCACCCCTCTGATCATCCTTTTGGCCCTCATCTAAACCCACTCCAACAGGTCTGTCTTTCCTGTGCTGAGGCCTCAGACTTGGATACTGTACTCCAGGTGGGATCTCACATGGGCAGAATTGAGGAGAATCACTTTTTTCACCATGCTGGCCAGTCCTATTTTGATGTAGCCCATTATAGGGCTGGCTTTCTGGGCTATGAGCACACACTGTTGGCTCATGCTCAACCTTTTATCAACCAGAACCCTCAAGTCCTTCTCAGGGCTGCTCTCAGTGAGCTCATCATCCAGTCTGTACTCCTCTCTGGGATTTTCCCACTCCAGGTGCAGGACCTTGCACTTGGCCTTTTTGAACTTCATGAGATCCCCATGGGCCCACTTCTCAAGTTTGTCCAGGTTCCTCTGGATGGCATCTCATCCTTCTGCCATGTCAACTGCACTCCTCAGCTTGGTGTCATCTGAAAACTTGCTGAGGCTGCACTCAATATCACTGTGTATTTGATCCAGTTATCTGTGGCATTGATATTAATCAAGGGGTATTAATATCAAGGGATATTAAAGAGCACTGATTCCAAGACAGAGGCCCAAGGGACACCCCTGATCACTGGCCTGCCCTGCTACATAGAGCCATTGACTACAATTATCTGGCTGCATGCATCTAGACAATTTCTCATCCTATCCTTAGTTTGACTTCTATCAGGAACAGTGATTATATTTTATTTTAGTCTTTTCTCAACAGAAAGTGATTTTACAGAAAAAGCATATACTAACATGACTTTAGCTGAGCAGCTGGCAAGAAATTTTATACAATTCTTTATTTTTATTAGCTAATTATGATTTCACATTTAGCTTTTATTGCACTGTCCTTAAGCTCAGCAAAGTAACTCTCACCTTGGTAAGAGCAAATATGAAGTTCTTCCTAGTAGCTATTTTTCTCCATGCAAACATTTCCTCCATGACATCTCTTAGAATTGTGAAGCATGCTCACATGGTCTGTCTTTGCATGTCTGTACTCATAACACTAGCAATGACACCTTCAAAAATCAGTGACTGAATTAGTTTGAGAAGTGTGGGATCAGCTGCAGAATCATGTAAGGAAAACAGTCCAATTCTCCCTTCTTTGCCTTCAATCCCTCATCATCTCAGGATGGATTCCAAATGTGAACACTGAGAGCTGCTGAATTCCTGCCAGCTGGAGTACAGCAGAAGACAATATTTGCAAAGTGTGAAAGGAAACCGGGGAAAGGCAGTCCAGATATCAGTAGGAGTGAGGATGGAGGGATGGCGAGAGAAAAAAAAAAAATAAAAACAGTCACTTCAGACTTGGATACGGCACTTCAAAGACTTTTTCTGAGCTAAGCTAAATACGCTTTTGAAAATGAATTGTAGCTGTGAAAACAATTCGTAGGTCATAAAGTCTTTCTTGTTGGAATGAGTTTTGAAATCAGCCTAGTTCAACTCATTAGCCTCATGTCACATTTAAGCTGTCACAAATCCTTCCATTAGGTAGGAAATTAGTTTACCCACTGGTGAAACAGAGGGATGAAACACAGGAATTGTATAACTAGAAGTTGGACTCTGCAGAAAAACTGACAGGATTGCTTGATAAAGTAGATGGACTTCTCTGGGGGTTTGTAAATCCTTCATTCAATCCATGCCCCTGAGCAGGAGCAGGTGCACTGTTCTGACATGAAGCAAAATTTCAAAGGTTTAGTGCCTGAATGAGAGATCAGACCTCAGTACATTTCAAATCCAATGAAGCTACATCACTAATCATCTCGCCTCTAGAATACTTTGACATTGGCAATGACTAGAAAGAAAGATATTCCCTGAAGTCTGATTAGCATAGCAGGCAATTGATGTAGTGAAGGACCACCCAGAAAATAATTAGTAAATTAGCATGATGGAATTTTGAAACATAAATCAGTGTGTAGTAGAAAGGTAAAAAAGAAAAAAGATTAAATCAAATATTGATTTTGCCTCACAAAGCACAGCAATAATTACAAAAAACATGAATATGTTAAAGATACTGGTTTTCAGTGACAACTGCAATTTCAATTAAAAGCTGTTCAATTGCTAGAACTAGTAACACATGAAGGGCATTGAATATTAATCACATGTTAGTGAGTAGAAGGCTGACATACATCTGCTGATCTGTGGTAGTTTATTAGGTAGATGCAGCTCAGCCCAAAGCAAATACAATGTAATTCAAGCTAACATAGCCCCTAGTAGGAAAAGAATACTCTGAATTCAATTATCTTGTATTTTTCATGAACTAGGAGCATAAATATTTATTTATTACTTAGTATTATGGATATTTATTGCAGATTAGTTAACGTGTGCTCTTACTTAGGATAACTTGGTCATGTTCTCTGGTATTAAGTTGCATTTGTGGCAAAGTATTCAGAATGTATTTATCATCAAAGTATTTGTTTTATCTTACTTTTCTTATTTTAAGCAGTATGAAACAGTTAAAGCTCTTAATCATATGTAATAAAATATTTAAATTATTTAGATTATCTCAGTATTAAATGTTGAGTTTTTCGGAAATGGCTACTTTTATTCTTTGTTTTTGCAACCATCTTACACTATTTGGGTAAAAAATAAAAATTATTTTACATAATTAGTAATATATTTTTCTGCTGAGAGCAATAAAATTGGCAACAATATTAGCAAAATATTTTTATACACTCAGCCTAATGTGGTCTAATGTGCCACTAGAAATAGTCCTCCCATCATGAATGAAAGTCAGATTTGAGATCACCTAAGGTATCTGAAAGTACATAACACCATGGGACTAGATGAGATACACCCCAGGATCCTGACGGAATAGGATAATGTAGTTGCTGAATCATTTTCCATCATATTTCAAAAGCTGTGGCATTCAAGTAAAGTCCCCAGTGACTGGAGAAAACAGATTATTTCTCCCATTCTTAAAAAGGGACACCTGGAAAATTGGTGATCAGTCAGTCTTACCTTTCTGACTGGTAAGATCATGGAACAGATCCCCCCTGAGATGTGTCAAAAGATATGAAAGTCAGGGAGGTGATTAGAGATTGACATAATGGCTTCACAAAGGGCAAATTATACTTGAATAATCTAGTAGCCTACAAATGGAGTCACTACTTCCCTTGAGAGTGGAACAGCTATGGATGTCATCTACCTAGATTTTTGTAAGATCCTTGATGCAGTCCATTACAACTTAGCTATCTTTAAATTAGAGACTTATGGTTTTGATGGAATGTGCTGTTGGATTATTCTTCATAGTAGCTAGTATGGATGCGTGTTTTGGATTTGGGCTGAAAACACTGTTGATAATATTGAAATGATTTTTTTTGGTGCTGAGTAAGACTTGCAGAGCATCACGGACCTTTCTGCTTGTACTGCTCCACCACCAAGGAGGCTGGGGTGCTCCAGATGTTGGGAGGAGATACAGCTGGGACAAGCAACCCCAAATGACCACAGGGATATTTCAAACCATGTGACATCATGCTCAGTACATAAAGGCAGGGAGAAGGAGAAGGAAGGGGGTGATGTTCGGAGTGGGGGTGTTTGTGTTCGCAAGTCAGCAACGTGTGTGATGGAGCCCTGACTCACTCCTGCCTGCCTATGGGAAGCGGTGAACAAATTTCTTGTTTTGCTTTCCTTGTGTGCATGGCTTTTGCTTTACCTACTGAACTGTCTTTACCTCACTCTACGAGTTTTCTCACTTTTACTGTTCCCCTGTCCCAGCAGTGGAGATAGTGGCTGCATGGGGTTAATTGCCAGCTGTGGCTAAACCACAACATTATGAACTGTTAGCTGGGCTGGGATTTGTCTGCACGGCTACATCCAAAGGGTTGCAGACAACAATCTCATATATAGGTGGAAATCAGTAACAAGCGCTATCCTCCCAGAGTCTGTAATGGAACGAACACAAGCACAGACAGTGGGATCAAGTTCTCCCTGAGCAAGTTTGCAGATGACACCAAGATGAGTAGTGCAGCTGATTTGCTGGGTGAGCAGGGAGTCATTCAGAGCAACCTTGAGAAGCTTGAGGAGTGAACTTGTGTGAACCTCATTAAGTTCAACAAAGCCAGGTGCAAAGTTCTACACATGGGCCAGGGCAGTCTGCAGTATTGGTAGGGACTGGGGGATGAAATTATGCGGCTGGAGCAGCCCCATGAAGAGTCTGAAGGCTACTGGTGGGTGAAAAGCTGTACATGAACATGCAATGTGTGATTGTACCCATATCCTGAGTTGCATGAGAGAAATGTGCTTGTTCAGCATGATGAGAGATATGATGCTCCCCCTCTAGGCCACTCTTGGAGACCCCACCTGAACTGCTGCATCCAGTTAGGAGGTTCCAACACAAGAAAGACATGGACTCATTGATCCAGAAGAGGGCCACAAGAATGATTAAAGGGCATAACACCTCTTCTGAGAAGTCAGGCTGAGAGAGACTTGGCACTTTTCAGCCTGGATTAGAGACGGCTCTGAAGAGACTTCATCGCAACTCTTTTATACTCAAAGGATACTTAAAAGAAATATGAAGGAAACCTTTTTATCAGGACATGTAATGATGAGACAAGGGGCAATGGTTTTAAAGAAAGTAGATTTAGGTTGGATATAAGAAAGGTTTTTTTTTGTTTTGTTTTGTTTTTTTTATGATGATGACATGAGCATGTTTCCCAGGCAACTTGTGAATGGCCCATCATTGGAAGTGTTCAAGGTCAAGTTGGACAAGACTGAGCAACCTGTTGCAGTGAAAGATATTCTTGTCCATAGTGGTTGGACTAGATGACCTTTAGATATGTTTATATGAATCTAACATTGTATAACTTCATCATTCTTTGAAGTTGTCACAAAAAACTACTTTTTTATGTCCTTACAAAATTTTGACAGACTTGAAATATTTTAAGAAACACAACTTGCATTGATAATTTCACCAGTAAGACTATTTTTGAGATTGTCACTCTCTGAAAAAGTCAAAAGAGTATGAAAGTATGTAAAATTTAAAAAAGAAATTACATGGGTTTTTGGTGTTTGATGGTGAATTAACAGATGGCTGGTGAAAGAATGCAGATACTTAGTATGAGTGGATATGTTTGAATTTCATGAAAGAAAAATTAGAAAAAGTGAGAAAATGGGCAAAGGGTGGTGCTATAATAAAAGTAACACCTACAACAGATATTCCTGAATTGAATTGTTCAGTTTGGGGTGATTTTTTAGATATTGGAACAGAACACGACAGATACATTGAAACTGTAGAAAAGGAAAAGAATATGTGAAATAAAAAATATTGAAGGATATCAAATATGTGTTTTTTCAGCTGTTTTGAAACAACAATTTTCTTTTTCTCATTTACATATCTCTAAGGAAAATTTTGAGATGGATGAATGATTTTGTATAAAACCAATGTGATTTTTTGTATAGATACAAAATGAAACCAAATCACAGACAATCAGGTAAATTGGAATGTGATTTTGTGTTGAATGGATCTTTTTGAAATGCATTAGATTAAACTCTTTTTCAGTCCTTCCAATGTTTGACTGCATACTTGAGTAAAGTGTATTATATCTCCCCATAAAAATATTTTCACTAATGGCTTTGGAGATACCTCTAATCACAGTTTATTGCTTGTGTTTAGGAAACTAAAAATGTGAAAACAAAAATGTTCCAATACCGTGAGAATGAGTACCAAAAGAAAAATCTTCAGATATAATAAGAGTGGGTACACTGTAAAAACCTATGTTAAACATGAATAAAACCTATTGTCTGATGCACAGAAAATATTAACATATAAATGCCTGTTTTTTCAGAATCAGTGCATGTTAAAAACAACAAACTTTCAACCAAGAATGTCTTTACAGTGTAAACTTTGGAGACAATATGGTGCCTAGTAGGGAGAATGATGGATTTTATCCCTTGAGGTTCAGAATTTTTATTTAGCTCTGACATCACATTCTGAATTATTCTGATTAAGACAGAAATCTTCTGGGAAGTAAGAGTATTTATTAGTTGTAGAGTTTTAAAAAATTATTTACATTTATTCTACAATATAATACATAATATATACAAATGACTAATCCTTGTTTAGTGGTGTAGTTTACTTACAAGTGCAACACTAAAACCGGGCTGGAACATTTGACTTAAGCAAACATAATGTCGTGGTCTATCAGGAATACACATTTCTGTGAATCAGCTATGACACTGTACTGGGTATTGCATGACATCTGAAGATCACGAGACTGAAATTCTTTCTAGAATGAGAAAACTGAAAAATTCTACATTGATTGTTAAAGCATAACTTTCCAGTTGGGAAAATATAATGAAGAACGGGTTTTGATGCTAGTCTGTTTTCCAGTATACTGTATTCCCTGAGTTAAATCCTGTCAGAAGTTCAAAATCTATGGTTAATTTACCTTAAAAAAAAATCCTTTCCTGATTTGAAAACAGAGAGTCATCACAACTCTTGATAAGGTGTTTAAGTAGTCAAGTATGTTAACTTTTAAAAGAAATGAGCAACTTATTTAATTCTGAAGTTAGCTGCAATTTCTCGCCATATGAGTGTAATGTATTAGGTTCTAAATTTAAGGGCTTTTTATTAGCAAGTGCCTGTTTTTTCTCTATTAACAAGTGTAAAGCACTCATAGACCATAACAGTCATAACCATTTTTCTGATAATATAATAGACTGAATCACCTGAGTGTTTCATTGTAATGTATTTTATAATCCTTCATGTATTTTGGTTGTCCTCTGAGCCTTCAATTTTTCAGTAACCTTACCCTTTCAAAATCTATGTCAGGACCCACTATGGATTTCTCAAGTGTCAGGGTATGACCAAACAAAGAAAAAAATGCAACATTTAAAGATACTCAGTGTTTAGCTCTTTGCATACTCCAACAGCACGGTTGTTCAAAATATCCACTTGGAATATCATGTTTAGTTATTAACCAACTGTGGTACTTCAGAACCACCCCCTGTGCCTCCTCCATTCCCTAGACATCTGTTTCTCAAAGTCTTATGTCTTTGCCCTACATACTCAGGTGTGCATATCTATATTTATCTTTAGCAAAACATGCATCCAACATGTTATGAACTGATTCAAGCCTGACTTTTGTACTAATTGCTTTTTCTTCTGTTGTAATGCTCTCTAAAAACTTCATCAGTGTCTATTTAATGTTTTTTGAGTTGTTGATTAAAATATCAACCCAGAAAAATCAAGAAAGTGCTTTCTTCAGGACTTAAAATAGACTATTTACCTCCAGTTATGTGTTTCATTGCAGAAAGTATCCCTTTTTTAAAGCCTAACTTTATTCAGATTATCTTCCTAGAAACAAAACTTTCATAGTAACAAAGAACCCATCCTAAAATTTATAGATACTAAGCAAACACATATAAAAAACCATTTTAAAACTCTTGTATTTCATGACAACTAACCTAATTAGTGGCAGCCCTGTACCACACAAATTTCAGTTATTAACTGTACTCAGTTTGGTGTATGACAAACAGTTCCACAGTAAAATTATTGCAGGTCTAAAAATAGTACTTCTTCTCCTTTGTTCTCATAACTTTTTAAGTATTTCTACTGCAGGTTTGTGATACACATCCGTATGATGCAAGTGAACAAACAAACCCAAGGACTGTGATGCATATGGGCTGGTTGAAATACAGCCACAGGTTCTGAAAGAAATACCAGCTGGAAACACCAACAGAACTGTTAGATATATGTACTATTCTCAGCATATCCTGTTTCTCAATACTGTAAAGTAGTGGGAATCACAGATTGCCTGTCTTTGGATCTTCCCTTTTTCCTGTGGTAAAAAAACCAACCAACCAGTATTTTTTAAAACTACTTATTTCATATCAAAGAGGAATAAAATGGAAATAAAGACACACACACACATGCACATATGTATCTCTATATCTACATATCTCTATATCTCTATATCTATAGATAGATATAAATATATAGATATATATCCATATATGATTCCTGCCTCTCCCTCCAAGTACATACTTCTTGTAATCAATCTTACTGATATTTTGCACATCAGGGTACTTTTTAAAACATATTCTTCTGAAAGTTTTATGGTTCATTAAAATAGGGAAGGGATTCAGCTCACAAATTCTTTTTGCAGTATGTGAAATTTGTCCTTTGGCTGTCAGCTCACACAAGACTCTTCTCAGTAAGACATGCTTAGACTTCACCAGTAGTAGCTACCTTTGACATAAAGCAAAATTAACAAAATTAATGTCAGCTGCCCTAAAACTCCTAGTTCTCCCACCTTTTTAAGAAACCATCAGCAGAAATGTTATTGGGTTATATATGCACAATAGCTCACTTACTCTAAAAGTTATGAAATTATCTCTGTTCAATATCCCTGTTCAGAACAAGCCAAAAGTTTAATTTAAAAAAAGAAAGTTATTTCTCACAGTTAGAAGTTAGGAGTTGAGGCTCACTGGAAACTCAGTTCCACTGAGATAAATTTAAAATAGGTTCTTAAGAGGGTGGACCTAGGCTTCATCCTCTCAGTAAGATAAATGGCAAAAGATAAACTTCAGTATTCTGAAGTTAAGAAAAACTGATATTTCTTCTGTGACATTAAAAGAAAAAAGTCTTTCTAAATGGGGAAAGGCAGTAGTCAAAAAATTATTTTACTCAATGGCTGATAAAACTTTGTTCAAATTTTTCCTTTATTTGTGCACACTGGAACTTATTTCTTCGAAACCAGAAACCTAACTATCATGATAGTCATAACTTGTGATAATCTTCAGTTTCTCTTTCACATTAAAGAAATTCTGTTTTGCATTTGACAGTGTTCTATTTTTCTGAGCTGGTGATGGAAGGCACATTTATTCTCTGATTCCTTGGAACTGAAGGCCTTAAGTGATGGCTTTTTCAAGTCTCTCAGAAGTAAGTATTGTGAAACTTTTTATGTGAAATTGATCGGCTGCTTCAGGAGGGATTGAGAGGTATCTCATCAGTCCATGCTGTATAGAGCAGCAATTTAAGTTTGTTCACCAGAAAGAAGTTCAAATAGTCTCAGGCAAATGAGAAATGAGCCTTTGTTAGAAAGAAATTCAAACAGTCTCAGGGAGATGATGAGTCTTTTCTCCCTCCATACTTTGTGAATGAACTGATCATATACCATTCTTGTTCTGCATAGGCTGAGGTAGTCTGAATGCACACTGGCTGTATCAGGCTCAGCAAGTGAGATTACAGAAAAGAAAATAACTTCATCAAGTATGTCCTAGTCTTAGAGCCAAATCAAGATCTTAGCTAAATCAAAACCTTGCAGGGGAGACAGGGGGAAGGCCTTATTTCAAGGAATTAGGCTTTTCCTGGTTACAGAAAACAAAGAAATTCAGGAAAATATATTTTCAGTCTATTTCTTTAAATAATTTTCCACTAGTTTGACAACTATCTGTGGGGAGACCCTGAGGGAAAAAAAAACCAAACAAACAACAACAAAAAAAAAAAAAAAAAAAAAAAAAAAAAAAAAAAAAAAAAAAAAAAAAAACACAAAAAACCCCACCACAAACAAACAAACAAACAAACAAACAAACAAACAAACCAACCCACCTTGACTTATTTGATGTAAGCTGTTTATATGAAAATCTCCAATACGTGAAAAAACATTGCGTAATGGTCACATCATGATTGTGACTAACCAAGTTATAGTTGGTCAGTTAAGAAATATGTCTTATTTCTAAACACTTTTCAGCCAAATGCAGTCTCTCTCCTATTGCTGTGTAGACAAGCTCTAAGTCACATTGTTAGGGATAGAAGACCACTCCTCATATTGGACTTCATACAGTACTACCTACAAGACACTGAAGCTATAGATGGTGCAAGGGCTTGAGAGGATTCTGCTATGATCTGATTATTGAGACTCTGCTACCCAAATTAAGATGCAAACAAAGCCATACATCAAAGTCAATAGTATGGATTTTATTTAACAGTAAATGTGAGGTAAATAGATGGAAGAAACAGGAAAGAGGGAGGCCAGAAAGAGAGAGATAGAGAAAGACAGACAGATAAAGTAAAAAGATATCACTACCCAGTGGATCCTGTGGTATTCTGCTGGTATCGAGAAGACCCTGGTCTTCTCAGCAGTGAGGGATCCAGAATCATTCTTCTGCAGGTCCCACCTTTATTCAGTGCAAGTTTTGAGTATCCACAGGGTGGTCTCAAATGTTCCCACAACTTGGGTTGGCATGGGTGTAAGCAGTTGTTTCCTTTTGCATAGTCTGTACAGTGGAAATTTTGTTCAGTTTTCTAATTCCAAACCTTCACCTCTACTAGGCCTGGGATTGATACCTTCCTGTTTGCCTTACAGTGCTTATGCCAAGTGCCTGTTGTGGTGGCTTATCTTGTGGGAAGATGCTTCTTTGATAGTGTTTAGACACATTTGTGTTCTTTACATCTTTACAGATTCCTATTGTACAAAGGACTCTAAATAATTACATTAGAAAACATAGTCCATTGTCTCTACTTGCCAAGTATGATCTATGATACTGAATTTCTTTGTCTTTTACTGTTGAAAACAATGCAAAAGCAGAGTTTAATTAGTCTTAGTATCCCAATTAATATAATACAATTATTTTACTGAAACCTGTTATCTTTTGTCAAGTCTTTACTGAAAACTGAAGTGAGACAACTGAGCTTTGTGAGGCAATTAGCAGGTTTTCAGAATAGCAGTGCAAGAATTAGTTGCTACTTTTCACATACAGCTTCTTTTTGTTGTTTTTTGCTGTGTGAGAGACTTGCGAATAGAAAAACAAGTGAGTTGAACTGCCTTTGTACTCCCCAAGACTGGAGGGAGGGTTGGGGGTAGGACCCAAAAGAAATTAGGATGAACTCTTTAGGATGTCTCTTTAGGATGTCTCTTTAGGATGAACTACTAGCACTGCCAAGAACATTTCTGTATCAGTTTAAAAGTAGAGTAAATGAGAGATAAATTTGGTTTGCAGGTAAAATTCTTCCCTAAGCTATTCAAACCAGGAGGGGAAGATGGCTGTTAACTCTGTGGAACTACAATTTTTCATGTGGACTGTTAGATCTTTCAAGAGTATCAATTCATGATAAAATTAAGAAGCAGAAATGCAGTTTCTCTCAACACAAAGTTTTTCTAGTTCTTGTTTGTATCAACTTATACTGGTACCTTTATAAACATGTACAGACAAAACAAAACAAAACAAAACAAAACAAAACAAAACAAAAAAAAAAGACAAAACAAAACAAAAAAACCCAACCAAACAAACAAAAAAAACACCACAAAAAAACACAAAAAAAACCCCCACCACCACAAGAAAAACCCAAGATCACCTAGAAGAGCTCAGTGGGAGGGGTTCAGTAGAACAGTGAGAAAAATATAGCATCACAGACTGTAACACATGGATAGTGCCTAGAATTCACCAACATAAAAAAACGTCACAGCATGGGAAGATAAGCATTGCAAAGTGGAAGGGGCTTTCTAATACCTTCTAAAAAAAATTTCTTGGATTTTCAAATTTTTTGCCCTAGACATTGCCAGGATGGTGGTCTTTCTGTGTGTATCCTTAGTCCACAATGACAAGGTTTTGATTCCATTTTGAACAATGGGTCAAAATTGAATTAAAGCAACATGGGCAAATTCAGCAGCATGATAATAATGGAAAGGTGAGTGTGTGTCGAAACTTCCATTACTACTACACTTCCATTAACAGTTGTTTCTCAGGCTTCTTCAGAGAGGAGTTTTCACTGGAGGAGCACAGAAAAGAAAGTAATCACAGACCAATGGGTTGCTTTCTAATTTTTAGGAGGTTTTATGTCTATATGAAGTGATATTGCTATATATTATCCTCTTCCAACCGATGCCACTGCTTGACATTAAAAAAATTACAGTGTGAGGGCTACCCACAGAGAGGCCATCGCTGAAAAGAATATCATGAGAGAAGAATTTTCCCATTCCCTGTAGGCTACAAAAGCAGTGTTTTCTCCATTCTTCTGGTCCTTCTTTTATTTTACAATAGAAAACCCAGTAAAATAGCAGGGGGTCATTCACAGCTGAGTTAATTAACATGCTGCCAGTGCTGATGAACGAAGTCTGATAAAAAGCACACACCATCCTGGAAGAAGCACTGCAGGAGGTCCTTTTAGCTCATGGAAATTCAATAATTTAAAAAAAAAAAGAAAAAAGAAAAAGGAATTTGAATATAGGATTTAGCAGAAAATCAAATATCTCAATTAATATTAATTAATAATTGAAAGAGTAGTCAATAGATTGTTGGAGCATTGCTTAGTTAAGTTTTGTAACCTCTATAGTTGCTGAGCCTTCTTTGGTATACTATAAATGGCAAATACAACTATCTGGAAATTGAAACACACGTCGACATGCTCCATCAAAATATGTTTATACTTGGAAAAATGGTTTTGTTAGACTTCTACAATGTAAAGACTTGATGTGTTCTAAATAAAGTATCTACCAATCTAAAAGGTCGTGGTTTATTTTTTTAAGTGGAAGTTGTTTGTTTTCTTCCTAACATAGGTCTTGACTTAGGAACAAAATTATATCTTTCTTTTTCTTTTTTTTCATCATCCCCCAAAATGTAGGTTCTGGAAGCGAAGCATGGTCTTCTGGGATCATCCAGACAACTTTATTGCCTACTGTTTACACACTGCATGAGACTGGAAATGCAGCTCTGCCATGGGAATATCCTCCAGCTCACTAATCCTAGAAATGCTTACTTGGAATGCTTCTCTGAAAAAGGCAGCAATAAAAGATACATTTTTCTCGCTCAAGGACACCGAGAACAGAAGGGACCAGCATTTCCTTTCAAAGGGACCATCTGGCCTTATGCTCTGCCTCTATAAGCTGAAGAATTTCTTCCAGGAACTGGATTAAAATATGTTTCTCAGAGAACTGTCTACTCAGTTTTTGAAGACTCCAAACAGTAGTAAGTCCATGGGCTGCTTCTGGTAAGTTGTTCAAATTGTTAATTAGTTTCACCAATGCATTTTACTGCATCTTATTTCAAGGCTGAATAAGTCTAACTTTAGTTCCCATGTAGGGCATGTTCTTACGCCTTCTTCTGCAAGAATTTTCCTTTTCCTATCAAATATAATTTCTATGGTTAATTCTATATGTATCACAATCAAGTAACTTCTTTTTCTCTTCAATAAACTAGTAGATTGGATTCCATAAGCATCCCATTTCAGAGACTAGTTTTAACCAAGTCATTTTTTGACTCCTTTGCATTGTCTTAATTAAATTTATAGCTTCCATGAATTGCAGACTTCAAACTGGATGAAGAAATCTTCAAATTCATACAAATGCTTCATACAGATGTTATCTGGCTCCATTCCTGGTATTCCTTTAGAAATTCAGTGACAACCTTTATTAAACTTTATACGGAGCTTCCACATTGACCCCATTCTCCTTGATAACATTTTTTTCTCAAGCTGCTGCTTTCCACGAAATAATTTCTCATTCTGCTTCTGAATCCTGCCATACTTCCCACATGTAACAATTTACAGTCTCAATGATGCACTGAAATGTATTTTGCTCAGTTATGACCTTGTACCTGGGATCTGGAACACTTTGTAAAAACACCTTCTTCTCATTGTTTAATGTTTCCATTGAGCTGTACAACATACTAGCAAAGATCTTACTTGGTCAGATGCACAAAATATCATTACTGATTAAAACACTGAGTAGTATCAGATCCTGAAGAATTCTCAATGCTCCCAAATCTCTTGGACTCTTGGACTCTAGCACTGATTTTTTCAACCTTATCTGCATTTTCTGTCTCTAAATACAAAATAAGCATATGATCAAGTCATTATACACACTGCATGCCTTCTCAGAACACAGTATTATATAGCATCATGTCAAAAACTTTGATTTATTTGAAGTGTGTAATTGCTTTTATCTAGTTGTTTTATCGCCCAATCAAAGCACATCACAACATTTTTGTTCTCTTGTTATATTTTCTAAAAAACTTGGCAAGCGTGGTTTTTATACTAATTTCTTCTGGGTCATTGAATGCACTCTGAAAATAAATATTTAGTGAAGACAGAGAAACAATGCAAGTTCCAATATGATGTTAAGGGTTCTAGCTTAAATAAGGTTGTTAGTATCCAGATATTGCTATGAAGGATGTAATAAGATGAGAACGATGAAATTGCTCTCCTGTCTCCAGGATGAAACACACGGAGACCCTTAAAGATATAAAGTAAGAATCAGTGATGCAATTATCCCAGCAAACAGAAGCATATTTGATTGAACACAGTATTCTCTTTCTGTAGTGACTATACTGATACGAATATATATGAACTGTCATTCATATAAATATAGTCTATAAGCTGCACTTTCTAAAAAAATCTTTGTTTCAACCTCTTTAAATGATGCTCAGTATCTTTATTATCGTTTGCTGTGTGATCTGCGTTTTGTCTTTCTTGTTACATTGGCTTACCAGGCTTTTCATTTTTATCCCCACCCATTGACTTGTTTTTTTGTGGGATAGGGTTAATTGCCTTCATAGTAGCTGGTATTTCGGATTTCTGCTGGAAAGAGTGCTGATAACAAAGGGAAGTTTTAGTTGCAAAGCAGGGCTTGCACAGAGTCAAGCCCTCTTACCTCCTTACCTCTTTCCACCTCTTACCTCCTCAGTGAGGAGGCTGGGGGGTGTACAAGGAGCTGGGGGGGAACACAGCCAGAACATCTGAGCCCAGCTGACTGCAGGAATGTCCCATAACACATACCATATACCATATACCATATACCATATACCATATACCATATACCATAATGCTCAGCATCAAAAGCACGAGGAGAAGGAGAAAGTTGGGACATTTGAAGTGATGACCTTTATATTCACTGTTGATGAAGCCCTGTAGGTAGCTGAACATGTCCCTGCCTGTGGGAAGTGGTGAGTGAATTCCTTGTTTTCCTTCGCTTATGTGCACAGCTTTTACTTTACCTATTAAACTGTCTTTATCTTATGAGTCTTGTTACTTTTATTCTTTTCATTCTTCTCATTCTCCCCCCCATGCAGCTGTGGAGGAATGAGTAAGCAGCTGTGTGGGCCTGAGCTGCCCATGAGGGTTAAATCATGACACTCTTGCAGGTCTGGCCTTATGGTTAAACTTTTAAAAAAATGTTTTTGTAGAAAGTTTTTTTATTTTCTTGACATTATTTTTGGCTCTTTTAAAGTTCCAGTTGCTATTGCTGTGTTCTTGAGAGGCATGTATGGCTTCTCTCTGGTGTCTGGAAGTACTGACAAGATGATGAATATGAGCAGTTGATATTTTTTTTTTTTTTTACTTTTTTTGTTCTCAGGCCCTTTGTGGTCCTTGCTTTGAAAACTGAACATAACTGAGTTGACCGAGGGTCTTTTGCTCTATGCTAGCATTGGGTTGGATATCTCTTTTTTGTGCAGTTGCCATTTTTATGCTATGTTTAGACAAGTCAAGTATGTTTATCTCAATCCCTTTCTTGGTATACACATCAAAACAGTAGCACTGCAAATTCAGTGAAGGCATTTTGGAATTGTATACAATATATCTGTAAGGACACTGTCCTACAAAGCAGCTCTGTGAGTTTAGGCTTGCTGATAAAACTTTATAAACGTGAGCACTATGGCAAACGCTTATTTTCTGTATGGGCAATTTTTTTTCTAAGCACAACAATTACCATGACTGAAGTTATTTCTTGTTATCCTTTCTGAGGAAGATGCACAAGTCTTCTCTTTCCCACTATTTTTTATCAATCTTTATCCATTCCTAGCCAACTATTTGAAGGTGATAGGTGATGAAGATAGAGGGTTTAAACAGCTAATTTCTATCTGTCTCCAAGGCTTTTCACACAGTGGCAGGGTACCAGCAGAAATGAACAGAAATTTCATAAGGCTTTTTATTATTTAGAACACAAAGATATGAGCATGGTATGTACAACTTTAGATTTTAAGTCAGCCTGCAACTTTTGGGCAATCTGCCAGCACACCCTGTTCTGATCCTGCATCAGTTATAGACTCATAGGATTTCCTCTTTGTCTCCTGGCTCTGTTTTAGCAGAAAAATGAGTCCCAAAGCACTGATGATGCTGTGCCTGCATCCATACACCAGACTGACACTGAAACCTTAGAGTCTGTTAGTATGTTCTGCCACTGCTTTTTTCTGCTGCAGCTTTAATCCCTACTAGCACTTTTAACATACACCTACCTGCTGGTGTGCCAGATGTGGGGAGGTACTTTCTTTATCTTTTCCCATAGCATGGGCCAAGTTGCAGTTTTGGCATCAAATACAATTTCTCTCTTATTATGTCAGTTAATTTCTCTTTATTTGAAAATTTGTTACTGAGTAGGGTTTTTTTGGTTTGTTTTGTTTTTTTTCTTCACAGCGTGAGGAGAATTGGCACCAAGAACTGGAGAAGATTTTAATGCGTTTCATCTGCAATCAACCTTTTTATTCAGTCAAAGAGTCCGATGAATTAACAAGCAATGACTTCACTTCTCATTTGATTTCTTGTTATTATTTTTTAATCAATGCTGCAAGTACAATATGTGAGAGTAATGATTTCAGCACATGAGATGAACTCTGAGCTCTCAGGACTTTGGAAGTTAAGCTAGCAGGCTTCTGGGTCTCACAGTTTAGAGAATCTGAAGAAGAGTGACCAAGCGTCCTCTTACTGATAATTCTGTAATAAAAATATATTAAAAGCCATTATTTTTAAAACTAGCAAATAAATTTTGGAAACGTACAAATGATTATGAAAGGTCACAGGATTAAAGAGTCACATTTTTGGTAAAGTGACCAAAAATATGGAATGATTTGAATATTTAAAAGCTAAGAATAAGAACTTTTAATCATTCTGTGGTGAAAAGCATGATAAAGCCAAAAGTACAGCCCAACCTTTGGTAAAATATTGTTCAAGAAATTTTCCAGTTTGACTTGTCAGAAAACTGTACCCAGGTAGTGTTGTTGCTATTTTGTGAATTTTATGACAGGATAACAATGTGATAATTAATAAAAACCAAGAACAGTAATTTTAAATAGTAATTTAGAGACTGCATTTTATCATTGAGCTGGATAAACAAGAAATCAAGGCTGGTTTGATTGAACTATTTGCCAAAGTCACAATGGGTTTGTGAAACCAGTGCAGCAATTCCAGTCTCCCCACTCTGCTCTCTATCCTTGCATCTCCAGTTCCTGGAGCTGTGAAGACTGAGCTGGTTTTTGTGTTTCCCTTTCTTCTTGATCATCATATTCCTGCCTCTCTTTCTCCCAGTCATCAGGTAGCTTTTAATGCAGTATGCACTGCTCTTCTCTAAAGATTTCTATTTTCCATACAGTCCCACTCCCTTCCTTTCCCTAATTGTACAATATTAAATGGACAGGAAGTACCATAGTCCAAGTAAGCAATTTTCAGCCGCATAAAATGTCTGGAGATGCAAATTTTGAAAATATTCGGGAAGCAAACTCAAAGCAATAAAACATGAGATATTGTAGTGGTGAATTAGTAAAGAATGCACAATTAACTTAGACACTGTACAAAATTGCTTCATATGGAGAACTAAAACAACACAATAAAATGCAAAAAATCACATATCCTATTTGGAAAATAAAACATAATGGACAGTGTGGTATGTCCTATGTTATTAAAACTTATATTAACATAAATAAACTTATATTAAGCATAAATATTGCCATTTATGATGAGAGTATAATGAAAGAAAATCACCTCTTTTAGTTTAAAAGGTCAGTAATATTGTGGAATAAGCTTCATTTATATCTTTAAATTTTTACAGATTTTAGAAAATAGCTTGCATGTACTACAGGATACAAGAATGTTCATTATAATATAATATCTCTATGCTATAAGTACATCCTTGAATCTTTGTGCTGATGCAATGTTGCATTTGTATTCAAAAAGTCTAATATGAACACAGAGCAAAATTTCTTGTGGTTATAATGTCAATATAGGATTAAAGTAAAAAAAAATTAGTCATCTACAGGACTTAGTTATATAACTGAGGGAGAAATACCTTGATTTGACTTAATATTGAAAGAACTGAACTGAAGGGAGTTACAAAGATGGTCAGAGAAATGGAGTTAGTAACAGTTACTGTGCTGAAAATATTGTGCTGAAAAATAATGGAGTTATTGCGATGAAAATTGATGATAAACCAAGAAATATGAAAAATAGATTTGGAAATCAAACAGATTTGAATGTATTTCTATACTAAGTTTACCTGAGAGCAATCTCTCATGAGCTTCAAGAAGGAACTGGAGACTTGGGTGGAGAAAGAACAAGCTGACATGAAGGATCTTCATGACACTGGTCATGTCTTAGACAGCTCTTAGACAGCATCTCATCATGTTTAAAGAAAAAAAACATCATAATGGTGAACAATTGCATTTAGTGAGAATTGAGACAATGGCAAAAAAATAGAAAGATAAATTTCCTTTTATTCAAAGGAGTTAGGAAATTATTATTAAAATGTTATAACATTTACTTCTGTCTAATACAAAGCCAAGCTGACAGTACATAGAAATACTGGCTTTTCTTCTGCAGGAATTCCTCAGTGAGAAAGATGTGTTTTAAGTCTACATTTCAGGTCATTATATCTGTTATTTTTCATATAGATGTGAGCTCTGGGATCTTATTACTGGAAAGTATGATAGATAGATAAATACTTCTGAAAATAAAATACTGTGACACATTATAGGGCCAGAAAAAAAAAAAAAAAAAAACAAACAAACCAACCAAACCAAATAAACCCCCCAAAATCTAATAAGGAATTGTGAGAAGTCTACAAACAACCAAATAAAATAAATACTGTGATATGTCAACAATATCAGTAGGTAGAACATGTGATTATAGTGAAAGGGAAGACTAATTATTTGTTGTTTGAAGGAAAAAGAAGAAGAAACAAAAGAAGGATAATAAGCAAACCATAAAAAATTCTCAGTGTGCGATTTAACAAGAGAAATAATAATCCTGACAGAACAGGTGGAATAAAAATGTGAGAGTATCTAAGGGTTTAAACATGCATGGGAGTAATAATTGCAGCACTTCATGAGGCAGATGTTGCACGGGTGAATTGCTTAATTTTTTCACCCATTTAGTACGAGAAAAGAATCCATGTATTCAGATATTCAAGGAATCTTAAGAACTTTCTGCAGGCTTCAAAAGGTGAATCACCTGCTCAGGTATTGTTGCTTTGCTTGTGCAACTAACAATTATTTGTTCTGCATAATAGATCCATTATTCTTGTATTCACTAATTTTAGACAAATGTAGGAGCTTCTCTATTTTACATACTTCTTGTTTTCCATGCTCTGCTGTCTGGAACTTGGGCTAAACATTAGACTTCTCTACTGGTGTTAAGTATACTACTTTGCCACTTCTGATTTTCTTCTGTAAAATTCCAAGGAAGGCTTGTTGGCATTGTACTGATTCCTCTGCAATGATAATTTGGTGCTCAGTTTTCTGCATCTGTGCTGCTGCCTGGTTTTTTCCATCTTGTGACAGCCTGAACTATCCAAGTCATTTGTTTCAGTAATTTTTTCATTGCATTAAAGTGAAGTATGAAGAATCTTAGCCTCTGAACCATTTTGCTGTTCTGCCTTTCTCTTCCTTTTCCCTCTTTTTTTTTTTCTTGCTTGTTACCTTTAGTATAATAAATTTATTCCTATAATTATTGCATTATAATCTAGGAAAAGAGTTGTCAGTTTTCCTCTTAATGCTTATAGGTCTTATTTGATATTTAATTTTGCCTGTTTATGATTTGCTTTTTTTTTTTTTTTTTTTTTTTTTTACCTCCTAGAGACTGCTAGGGTATTTTTTGTTGCCTTCAAATATAGTGTTTATATATTGAAATTATGCAATAATATATTTATTGAATCAATTTAATAACCTTTTTATACATGAGTCTTTATCTTCTTAACTGATTTCATTACCTTTTCTTGAAATTTGGATTATAGCTTTATTTCTAAATCAGTATATTGGAAATGTTATGCATCATTTAAAGTGAAGACAGAAGACTGAAGACACTTCTTCAATTAATGCAACTCATTGATAACTATGCTTTCAATTAAGATAAACACTGACCGGGAAAATTTGGGAAATTACATGAAACTTGAAGGAAGGTAGCAATTTATTTATGAAAAATACTCAGGGGTTCAGGTTTCTTTGATTACATCTTGCATTACACTACAGATCTTTTTTTTTAAAGCTAATGTTAGAAATTCTGAAGACAACATGTAATTCCTCATATAATCATATATGAAATTCAGTTTTCAATAAAGATTTATTTATATTTAACAAATATCTTCTTTTAAATACACATTATAAATCTGAAAAATTAATAGCTAACATTATATAAGCTATAATTGTCACTCTGATTACTTTTTTATCACTAAGTATATAGATTTCTGTATATGAAGATTCCCTTACAGCCCTTTAACATGCATACACCTGATTTTCCTTGTCTTTCATGAAAAACAATGGAGGCACTTTTTTTTTTTTTTTTTTACAGATTGTGTAAAGAATCTGTGTGATACGGATACTGGTTTCATGAGTGACTTCGCAGCTGTAGAGCATTGACAGACATCAGGAAGACTATCTGCTCAATGAAGAACTTTGCTTTTTCTTTCACCTGTTATCACAAGCTTGTATGTTATATTGTTGAAATGTCTCATAACAAAAAATGGGAACAAAACATGCCATATGTTTATGCTTTCTGAAGTAAAAGAAGGCAATGCTGTCAATTTATACAATACCATCCTCATTAGCCCTGGAAGCCTGTATTTTTCTCGCCAAAGTTACTACCCTTAAAGGTTTTCTTTCCTAATTGGCAAGATTAGGTCACAAGTTTTGTGACTTCTGCTTAGTGAACTTTGAAAACTCTCTGTAACTACAGTGGCGCTGGGAATAAAAACTGTCACTCAATTCTAGGGACCCGTAATCTTCTGCATATAACCTGCCATCTGGTCCTGTGTCCAGTGTCAGCCCAACATATATTCCTCTCCAGTGCAAAGGGTGGGGGCCACTCTGGTTGGCATTTTCTGCATTCAGGCAATGGGATAGCACTAAGTCTTATATCATTGAAGTCCTCTTTTCCATTAGTACCACTTAATTGAACCAAAACCCACCAAAACCCAGAAGTTACAGACATAGACAATAAGCTTTTACTGCCACCTATTCGTAAGTATTTAATTATGTAGCTTTCTGTCATACCCAGTCACTTTTCTGTTTAATTCTTCAGTTTGACTGCACAGATTTATAAACATTTCTATTTAGCACAGTGTTGTACCATGTAAGAAATTCTCTGCCTTCGAGCTAGCTGAAATAGGCAGCTATGTGAGACATGGCAACACTGGTCTGCGGTTCCTTAAATCACAGTAACAGTGTTAACATGTAGGCATTCAGAGAATAACAATTGAAACTCTAAGCAGAGCTGCTTGGATAAGGCACAGCTCTGAAGAAAGCTGGTTTTGACATTTTTTAACAAAGTAAACCTAACTATGACTTTTGTTGTACATTTTAGCATTTATTAATAGTAAGAAATCATAGTAATTTTATATGTTTTTAAGAAAAACATGGGGAGAGGCCTAAAGAAAGTTAAAACTGAAGGTGGATGGGAGAGAGAGGGAAATAAATGATATTGCATCATTTTTTACACTTTCCTAAACTCAATCCCAGTACATTTTCAAGAGCTCTTTTTTTGCAAGCTTTTTGAGAAGAATATGTTCATCCTTAATCTTGAAGTTTACTGTACCAGTGTCGGGCATAATATGTTCTTCAAACCCACATATTTAGGAGTTAAGATTAGTTTATGCTTATCCAAATAACAGGCTGTTCTTGTCAGGTTCATCTTTTCAGTAAACCTCTTTGCAGCTTGCCCAAATTAAAACAACTTATGACAGTGGAAAATACTTCCTAAAAATTTCCCCTATGGTTAGTAGAAAAATATCTACATTTATATTATCTGTAAAATGTATCACATCATTATTTGCCTCCTTTTCCAGATGACTTACTGACAATTCTATATTATCTGTTAAATGCTCTATGTTCCAGAGCCTAGGGTATCCTACCAGTAGCTCTCGCCTGACATGAAAATTGGACATAAATATCTATTCTTTATTTCTGATATTTTTAAGCACTCACTGACCAACAAAATACTTTCCTTCAGTCATTCAGGTATTTCGGAAGCCTCTCGTGAAGGTCTGAGTGAATGTCTTGGCAAAACTTCTGAAAAGTCCAAGCATACTCTTTTGGCTTTCAAAAGCTGCGAATATTGCTTCCATCCAGAAGAATACCCATCCCATCAATTTCATGTCAGAAGTGTTTGCTGTTCTTGTCTATACTATGATGGGAGTGTTAGTAATGGGAGTATATGAGTCAAAACAAAGAAATTTAGTCATCAGCCAGAATGGCACTTTAAAGTCCACTACCTGCTTATGATAGCCTGTTCTAATAGATCTTGTTATGCCTTGTTTATCTACTCTTTCATCTCTGCATTTTTTAATGATCTTAATATTTGAAAGAGGCAGCGAGACCTCTTAGAGTCTACCTTAGTAGAGAGACATGCCATAAAACTACTAGAGTGTAAGAGGCATGTGAAGGAATTGACCTGGGAGCAGAGAATCAATATATAACAGGGGTGTAGCAGGAGGCAGAGTGGAAGTGAATAGAGGCAATTTGTCAAATTGACTTTCTCCCATACACACTTTGCCCTTTATGGATAAACATGATCATCCTATACAAGTACCAGGTAAGTGTAATCACAAACAGTGGGTGAGTTAATATCATTTCTCCATTAGATGCTCAAAACATGGTTTAAGGAGAACCTTGGGTGCAAACCTGTGCAGCATGAAAGAAGGAAAGACATTATTTGATTAAGTTAAGGGGCAGCAAAGAATCAGACTTCAGGAATAGTAATACGTTGCTGAAATATCTACAGTGGGAGAGAAAAGAGATGGAATGAAAATTTTGGAAGTGGTTGAAAAACTGGGAAACTAGATAAGTCCTGGTAAATGATAGCAAAGATTCCAACCTGATGGAGAAAACTGGAAGCTTGCATGCTTTATCAGAAGGCAATACATACCATGTAGAAGAGGATAAAGGAATGGCAGAGGAACAAACTTCAGAAAAAATGAAAGGAACATGTCTGAATGAACTGTGAGACCACCACGGAAAATTTAGAACAGGTTTCAATGCTCCTCATTTCCAAGTTTACCACTTAGATCATTATCCAAGGACGTTTTATCTAGTGTCCACAAAGTAAGTACCTTCCAAATCGAGCAGATCTCAAGAAGTAGTTGGGATAGAAACTGCCCTTGAAGCTATATGTAAAATTTTCTGATGTGTCTTCTCTGATTTAAGTCTTAACTCAGGCACTGTAACCTAGGAGGTTGCAACCTACAAAGGAGACCAAAGCCAAATGAACCAATTTCCCTCCAGCTGCATGTTTTCCACTTCTTTCATGAGGGAAAAGGCTGTGACTTAATAAAATAAAATTAAACAAAATCGAATAAAATGAAATAAAATAAATAATAATTTTTAAAAGGGAAAATCATTAAACTGCAGAAAAATGCAGTTTCAGTAGACTATTAGTTTATTAGTCTCATTTGTTAGCTATAGTGTTCCTCCTCTCATGATCTTCTCACCTCTTTTAATTAAGTAGCTTTTTGCTGGCTATGGAACAGATAATGGGTTCTATTACTTCTTTATATTTTAAAAAGGAATGTAATTTTTTTAATCTACACTTTCTAATCTGTGAATAAAATTTAGGATAGGTTTTCTAATTATTTAATGTTTGGCCCTCATCTCTGGATTTTTTTATGGTGACTCTTCAGGTTCATTAAATGCAGAGTTAAACTATTAACTAGGAAATATCAACAGAAATTAATAAACCCACTGTTCTTTCACCCTATATCCTTCAGTGTACTATTTCAACATGCTCATTGTTGTAAGACAGCACTGCTATTTCTTTATCAGGAATTTTTGGGTTTCTTCTTTATTTCCCCTACAAATAAAGATCTATTCTATCTCAGTTTTGGAGTATTGGCAAAAGCAAAAGAGAGGTAATCCATTAATTCAGCAATGTGCTTTATAATAGTCAGAATGACCTTGGTTTCTGACTTCATTCTGAATTTGAAGGTGTGAAGCCTAAATGTACTTCACATACAAAACACCTAATTGGTAAAGAACTAGAAATAATTTTCTATTGACTGAGCCATCACACAATATAAACCAAAACACCAAGCAATGAAGTAAATGATGCAGAGCCTTTGTTTGGGACAATGAAGTAAAAGATGTGGGAAAAATCACAAAACAAGTATTTTGCAATACAATAACTACTATGCAATCCCACAGAAATAACATCAGAATTAAGACCACATTGATAATATGGTTTTCTATAAAAAAGAGAAAGAAAGGAAGGGAAGAAAGAGAATAAATGAGGAGGAAGGAAATAGTAAGGAGGAAGGGAGGGAGGGAGGAAAGGAAAGAAGATTGATTCCAGAATAATCCAGAACTGAATAGTTTTCCAAGATATTAAAATCTTTGGCTGTTATTCTTTTAAGAGAATTTATTTGGAAATCTCTAGCTTTGTGTAAGGAAAACCTGCCAGCAGGGCACATTCCATTTAAAAGCACATAGCAGCTACATATTGCCCAACACAAAGACACGGTATCTGGGATTTAATGAGCTCCGTGTGGTCACCATCCCAAAGACTTTGGCTGGCCTTTCTTGTGAAAGAGCAGTTCACTTCCATAGATTTCTATGATTATTTCTCAGCCATCTTCTCATCCCCCATCAGCACTAAAACACCAACCCAGCCTGATGATCTTACAAATCCTCATTTGACTCCTTTTTTTTCTTTTCTTAGGATTTTATACCTTTTCATGTTGATGTTTCCCATCTTGAATCCAGAGGACTAATAATATTTGTTTCAACATGTCTTTGTCTCTCTGTAATTTTACATTGTATATCTTTCTACATTGTATATCTTCTTTATCACATGGCTTTATCTCACGGGTTAGACATATTGTCAGCAACTGAGGAAAAGCAATGGAGTTATATCAAAGTTGTCCCTTAGATCCTGGAAACACATGGATCCAGATCCTGAGGTGAATGAGGGGAGGCTTATGAGTCCGTTTTGAGGGGAGGATACAAAATTCAGGAAGTATTCTTATCTGTTTCAAATAGGCATTGGACCTTTAGCTTTACTAAAATTACAAGAATTTAAATCTCCTGAGTATCCAGTCCACTGATCTGAGTTAGAAAACATAATTCAGCAATGTTTAACAGTCCATCTCCAATAATTTGACATCAATGTGACAATATCTCCACAAGAAGTTAGTTCAGATAATAAGAAATCTTTCTTCTGTATTTTTGCAGGAAATTTAAAGAAAAAAATCAATAAAAATTTAAACCAAACCAAAGGTTATTTCATAATGAAGAGCAGTTTACAAATCCTGGCAATACAGAACTTTATAACTGGTCTGCTTTTCAGTGGTTGTGAAATGAAGGAACAGCGAGCCTTCACTGTTCAATCTTCTACAGTACCTCAGTTTGGTCTGCTCTGCCTGTTAAAGTAGAGTAGAATGCTTTTACTGAGTCTGTCGTGGCTCAGTGACATGAACAAGATAAACTACTCAGGTGTTTGGAAAATGCAGCTTCTTTATATTCTGAACTATTATTTGAATTTCACAAGTCCAGAGATAGAAATTAAAGACTCAGTTTTGAGAGTGATTTTTATGGTGTTCATAGATTTCAATGTAGCTTTCTGCAGCTATAATATAAGTGCAACGATTTTCCAGATTGGGACATAAACGGTTCTTAAATCATAATGCACTCAAACTCAAAGAAATGTTGAGAGGTAATAGTGTCTCTATCTTGTTGCAAATTTTGCCTATGGTAGATGTTGATATAATATAGAACATGCAATAATTGTCTTCTCCAGATGGGAAGTCCTACGAAAAAATAGTTTTATTTGTATTCATCAGTAATACATCTGTTTCCAGACATATTTGTTTCAAAGACTTTAATGTTCACATCATTAATTTCAATCTTTGTGGAATGCCTGAATGAAAATAAAAAGACTTGCGAAAATTGTAACTATAAAAATTATCATATGCAATCATATATTGAAGTTTGGTGGCTTTTGTATTTGGTTTCCAACTTTTCAGCTAAGCAGATGGAATTAGGATATCTGTCTTCTAGAAGAAACCCTGACATAAATAAGTGTGTGACACACAGTCACTTTCTGGAGGGAAATTCTCAGATATTAGAGAAAATAAACAGAGGGAAAAACCTTTTATTTTTCATTTGTAAAATGAAATAATCATGTTTTTCCAATCTTAGAAAACTTGTTGGTATCCCCTCTAAGTAAGAACATGTATTACTCTGCATGATTGTTCTCACAACTGCAGAAATATTGACACAAAATTTCTCAGAAACTTCTCTCATTTTTTGGGAATATATTTTTATATCTTCAAATCTTCTCATCAGTCAATCTTGCTGTTTTGTTTTTGTTTTGTTTTGTTTGTTTTTTTCCCAAAAATTCCAAAATTTCTGGAATAGGAGATTTTGTTGAAAAAATAAAAGTGACAGTGGCACAAGTTCTAGTCTCTCCTTATGTGCAGATGAGTACTGCAGAAATGACAATTAATTCAGATGTTCTAGAGAGTTATTCTGGGATGAGTCATGAAATCTTTCATGTAAGACCCAATAGAGGTGGGTGGGGGGGGGTGTGTTAGGAGGGGACAGGAAATGGAGATAAAGGATAATATTTTTATCAACATTGATTTTGTTCTTTTGAGTCAGACATTGAAATTGTTACCTTGTGCTTTTGGAAATCATGATAAAGGGAAATAAACAGTTTTATGCAAGGCCATTATATTTCTGGATTTTCTAAACAGCTACAAAAAAGCACTAGATACTTTCAGACCCATACAAATGAATGAATTAATAACAAGTACTATACTCAGCATGTACGACATGCTTTGATGCAAAGTCGTAATCTGGAAAAAATCTGTCATAGTGCTGAACAATGGACCATATGCCATCATTAATATCTTCCAGATTGCTACGAGTAGAGGAAAAAACCCTCATTTGTTTTCATAGGACTCTGAGTCAGCAGGACAGCTTTGAGACAGAAGTTTCTAGGCCTTGTCATTCACCAAAAATCAGAAACAGTTTTATATACACCCACCTCAAAACAATACTGAACCAGATTTTATTTAAGTATACACCAAAAAGCCCTTGAAAATATGTAAGTGGAAATTTGCCTTTTGCTCACTATATCACTTAAGGCAAATTCTTGCTTGTGGCCTTTTCTTGCAATTGACCCAGGTATCAGAAATACCTTCTCAGTCACCTCTGGTCCCCAGGAAGTGCAGTCTGCTCCCCAGTCTGCTCTTGCTCTCTCATTTTCAGGTCATCTCTAGGTCTCCCTCCATGAAGTTCAGGTTCCTGCCTGTATTCTTTCCAATTCTTTTCATCTGTGTCTGTAATGTCCTGTACACTCTAGGAAATCAATTTTCCACTGTCTTCTGGTGTTCACAATGTGAACTGTAGTATACTCCCCCCTTTTAAAGTTTCAGTTGATCTAGTTATTTCTTAAAGAAAAATAATTATTAACTATCCTGAATAAATAATGCAAATATCCACATAACAAACAAAACCAAAACCAACCAAATAAACAAAATCCAGGCTTGGCAATATTTTTTTCCATCTGTGCTTATGTGCAAACTGCAAGAATTTGGTCTCTGGGTACCATGCTACATTATTTTTGTTTCTGAAATCTCTGGATAGAATGGCTAGAGGGATGACAAGGTAACTGCAGGGATTCCTTTGCATACTAATATGTGTAAATATCCTTTATTATCAAGGCACATGTCTACCTCCACTACAGGGAGTTCAACAGATTATTCTTTTTCCAAATATAAAAATTAAATATTTGTTTGCAATTACTTTCTTCATGGATTTCTATAAGATGTTTCCTTCCTTAGACTTTCACTCCCATTGTTTAATATGGAGACATAATATAACTGTTTGTTATCACGTGTCTGATGTTCACTGTAGATGAACATCAAGAGCTTTTCTCCTTGTCTGACAGACTCCAAGAAAACAGCCTGGTTTGGTAACCTCATGATCAGTGATGCAAGTAAAGGATGAAACTCTGGATTTCTCTGTGGATACAGCAGATGAGTTTGATTAAACAGCTAACAGATTTGTTCTAGGAAATTTTCAGCAAGCAAAGGAAGCTCCTTTTACTAGTGGCAGCAGAATGCAATACATTTAATCACTAATTAGAACACTCACATTCCTTCTGTTGTGGCTCCACTTCAGGTCAGTGTCTGTATTTGAAAGGAGGACACCTAAGGAACATTTTAAACTGCCTCACCAAGGTTTACTCAAATATATCTATCAGTGCATTTGCAGCACTTCACATTTATTATTTAGAGCTTTACATTGGATTTCATTGTTTTGATTGTCTAGGTTCCAAGAGGCCAAACAATTCACATAGTAAAAATGGTGAGCTAAGGAGTTTAATTTAGAATCTGGGCAGCGGGGGGAGAGGGGGGGTCATGCCAGGTTATGAAGAATAAATTCAACCACGAATATTAATTCTTTAATTTTTATTTTTTAAGTAAATCTGTGGCCGACAGAGGAACATTCTTCAACTTCACCATTTCAAAGAAGGTACTGCAGGGTTTGCTTAAAGGCAAGAAACTGAACAATATGGAGTGAACAAAGCAAAGTGAAAATAGGGTTCATTGTATTTTAGGCATATCAGCTGTGTTTTTCATCCATTGTCAGAAAAGGGTTAGTATGCCTGCATTTTTTTTCATCAGAAATGTATGCAGTTCACTTAAACCTTTTGTTCCGTTTCAAAAAGATTTCATGAGTATGAATGCTCTCTCCAGTTTTTTTTTTTCTTTTTTCCTCTCTTTCTTTGTATTTTTCTTTTACCATGCAGATTTGAGGTGCATATTATCCATTTCTAATCTACTGTGGAATATTTATTTCAAAGAAACTCATCAGTTTTTGATGCAGTTGTGGCTGTCCAAAGATTTGTTCTTCTCCACTCGCACTCCATTTCCTGTAGAGGATAACGTGAGGACAGTTGGCAACATGGGGCTTGACATGATTTTCTTCTGCAATTGTGTCTTTTTTCTCAAACTACAGATTTTATTACACGTTTAACTTGTACATTTTTTTTCTTATTTCCTTTTAAAAAATATGACTATACGTGTGACTCACTAGCCTCACTTTGAATCTTGACTAGGAAGAAATAATTCTGGTTTAAAAACATTGATAAGACCTGAAAAAATATTAATCTTAGTGATTATAATCAGGGAGGTGAAAAGGACAAAGTGCTGTAAGCAGCAAAAAATTATCAAATTTATCTTCATGTTACTTGTTGTTTGCAATATTGTCATTGGTGATAAGTTGCTACTTTGGGGCATTTCAGATTGGTAGGAGTAGATGATCTAAAAATAAATTGTCTCAAGCCCAAATCGAAATCTCCAAGGAGGTTCTGCTGTGCAAAGTCTTGCTCTTGGGCTCATTTACTCTTTCCACCCTTCTCCAATGCTACTTTTTTTTAATGCTTCTCTTGTTTCTGTCACCAGACTTCTTCTCTATCAGACTTCTCTGAGAAGGAATATGATCATTCTTTTGAATCCTGTTTCCCAGAATCACAGAATCATTATGTTACAAAGGATCTCTTGAGATGTCTTATACTTGGTCACCCACAGCGGGTTAGCCAGGGCCATTCAAGTTTTAAATATTTCATGTTAAAGACTCATAGTCTCCCCTAGCAGACTGTGTCACTGTTCAACCACCCTAATATGAAAAAACAAGTGTTAGATAGGGTTTCTCTTTTTTTCAATTTGCTCCCAGTGCTATTTCCTTGAGTGGATGCTGGTGAGTTCATCTTTTACACTGCCCCCATCAGATTTTTCAAACATGGATGAGATCCTAAGCCATCTCTTTTCAGTGCTGAAATTCCCAACTCTTTATGTCTTTTATCTATCATCACATGAAAGTTTTCCAAGCCCTTAGTAATCATGTGGCTAGAACTTGCCCCAATTGGTCCATATCTGTCTTATTCTGGCAGACCTCACTGGACACAGCTCTTCAGGACATGTCTCACCAGGACCCAGCAGAGAAGGACGGCCCCTCACTTGAGCTGATGACAATTCTGCCTAACAGCCCAGAGACCTGTTGACATTCTTTGCCACAAAACCATTACTGGCAGTTGCTCTGCTTGTTGTTCCACCTCGTCCTTCTCTGTCAGCCTATTTTCCAGCTGGTAAAGCCCAGCCTATTCAGTTGCTTGGAGATCTCATTAAAAGGTCTTTTAAAGGTCCCTTCCAAAGCAGTCTATGATTTTTTTTTCCCCCACAGGCTGAACTGGCCATTCCCTTCACTATCCTCCATCAGATAACTCTGCTCACTTTGCCCAGCTCCACTCACCTAGTCTATAATAAGGGCACTAGGTTTTTTCTCCACCACAAACTTGCCTCAGGTGTGCTCCATCCCATTTTACAGGTTACAAGGAAGATGCTAAACAGTATTGGCTGCAGCATTAACCTCAGGGATACATTACTAGTGACCAGTCTTCATCTGGACTTGTGCCAATGTTACAGGGTTTTGTGTTGTGTTGTGGTACAAATTTGGGTAGTCTTGTGTCAATTTTCTGGTGTGCTTTGTAGCTTTCCAATAACTATTTTTTTATTGAGAGCATGTATTCCAGTCTGTAAAGCCTCTTTGGCTAGCCAGCACTTGATCTTTCTCCTAGAGTGCATGCATTCTACTACAATGGTTCAATGAAAGAATAGCAAGGTAGTATTTTCACAGGATGCTAGCCAAATACCATGCAAATTACCCTTAAAATTAGTTATTTATTAGGATGCCAAGCAGATATGAACAAGTTAGAAAAAACAATCCAGAACTTCACAGAATGTTAAGAGGTTTAGAAGGTTTTTTAGGTTGAAAAATAAAGGGCATTCAATCTAGGCAGAAGCCAGTGAAGAAAGATACAGTTGTGGTATTTAAATCCACAGAACACATGAAATTAGTTATTTTTAATTCTATTCTTTTGGTGTGACTACATTGTGAAATCATATATTTTAAAAAAAATAACACTGTACTCCAGGGAAAAATTTCTAATCATTATAACAGGGGACAACCCAGAGAAGTGATTATAACCTTTAGAATTTGGGGCTTCAGAACAGGTTACGGAAAATATTTTAAGAGAATGGCCTAGATATTAGGGGCAGAGACACTCTCCTGAAGACTGATTGACTTTAATTCTATGCTTATGACTGTTCTATTCCGTTAGTGCTCACCGTTTATCACTACTTTTAATTTTTGAGAATCTAAGTGTCACGGGTAGTCTTAGAAACTATAAAATGACTGAAAATTTACGGCAAAATTAATCTCAGACATTTTGAGAGTAAATTAGAACTTATGACAGGCTTCTCTTAATACCTCCAGAATTAACGTTTTTAGTCTAGTAGCTCAAAATTTGGAATAAACAGATTAGAAATTTATGTCCATCTTTCCAGTCAGAACAGGACAAAATTACTAAAGAGTATAGTTCACAAATTTACTTGAGATTCTACTTTTTTACTGCTAAGCATAATTCTGCCTGAGATAATCACCTCTTAACACTCTGAATGAAACGGGCTGTGCAGAGAGCTCAGGTTTTTAGTATGCAGTAAAAAAAGCAGAAATCAGATACGTGTTGAAACAGCAGAGTAGGGACAGAATGTAGATAGTAGCAGTTAGGAACTTCAATTAAAGCTTTAAGGTTACAAGTACATTCTACTCATCTTAAATAAGCCTTTAAGTGTATTCAAATAATTTTAGATTTTAGAGAAATCATGTAAAAAAATTAATTTCCTTGACAAATAGATACATAGAAAAATGAGCATAATGAAGCACTGCAAGATATTTACTAATAGCAATCACAAATCTGCAAATGTGATAAATGGAGCTTTTTGTTATTTTTCATGCTGTGGTTTTATTCTTGGAATGTTTCCTCAGACAAATCAATACTTTTGACATGGCAGTTTAAGGAATATGTTTCCACTGTGGACAAGTTTGTTTCAGATGCTTACCTTTTCAAAAACAAAACAAACAAACAAACAAAACAAAACAAAAAGATGAAAAGTTTATTTCAAATAGAGATTAAAAAACACAATACAAAGTAAACAAAAGAGAAAACCAAACTTTTCTTTTTAAAAATATCAATCCACCTGTGACCATCTTTCCCCTTTGTCACTGTGGAATGTTTTTACTTGCTCCACTTGTTCTGTCCCTGACACCTGTTTTTCACATCAAGTCTAAACTGCCGTATTTGTCTATTCCTTCTTGAACCTGCTTATCTTTGCTATATTTCTTTGTGCCCTGAGACATTTGGCATGTGCTTCTCTTACTCCTATCTCCACACCTTCCCACCTCACAATTCAATGTCATAAAGTATCTGTCTCTATTCAAAGCACAGACTAATTTAAAGAAGACAGGCAAGTCACTGTAAATCAGTCAATTTACTGCTTGGGTGATGAGCTGCCATGATTCTCCTTTTGTATGCTCCTATCTTTTGCAAATATCAGGTAATTCACTCAGCTATGCTTACAGTAGGAACTGTTGATCTGTGGTGAGTGACCTTGCATCTCCTGTGGGTTAAGAATGGATATAATGAGTTACCATGCTTTCACTGATGGCTCTTAAAATTCTGTTAGCATTCAATGGGAAAGCATGTTTGACTTCCATTCCAAAGACTGTCCCTGGGACCAAAATGGATGAATATGTTGCCTCCATTTTGGTGGCATTAAAATTAAAAATAATAAAATGAGCTCAACAATTGTGACCAGGTCTCTAATGCTGAGCTCAGGGTTATATGGCAACACACAATGACATTCAAAATATTGCTCATGTTTGAGGTTGCACTCCTGACATTTCATGTTAATCAAACATTTCCTTCTTCCAGGTCTTTCTCTAAAGTTTTTAATCTTTACAATATGGTATAATCTGGTATAATCTTACAATCATGATATGATTAATTGCTAGCATTTTTTATTCTGTTCTATATTCATTTACATCTTCTAGTTTTAATTATTGTCATGAAAGCTTTGCCAGTCTCCAAAACTGTAGAAGAGCCTCCCTATGAATATCAGATGCTTTTCAGCTGTAAGTATCTGCAGGAACATATGCAGAAGAAATACAGAGTAAGATAAATTCAGAAACAGGTTTTTTGTACATACTTTGGGGGTATATAGCTATTAGCTCAGAAATTCAAGACTTTTCAGATATACACACAGATTTTTTAATACTTTTTATGAGAAAGACTCAATTTCAAAGGAGGAAAAATGAAAATTAGGTCTCTACTTGATGGTGACCACTTTGTAAGCTTGTTTATAATCTAAGTTCCTTCAAAAGCACATGCATCCTGTAAGGTAGGAAACAAGATATTTAAAAAAAAACATTTCAAGATTGTTAGTCTAGTTCAAGCTGTTGCTGTAATAAGGAGCTATGTGGAGATCAGTGTGATGATTTCCTTTTTACTTTAACTCTATGAGTGCATGAAATGCAATTTACTAGTTTCTAATACACCACATCTGTTATTCTTCCCCACAGCCTCATTATCTTTACTTTGAAATTTTACTCAGGGGATGACATGATAAATTTGGAAAGCTAATTCAATGAGTATTCTTAGGTTATTAACTCCATGACCTACTCAGGATTGGTTAACCTTTTGGTTTAACACTTTTCATTAAATGATGCAGCGCTAACTTTAACATCTTTGATTTAAATAAGTGGCCTGTAAGCAGTGGATGTGATTTTGCACTTGTCACAAGGCATAAAACATTACATTCATTTGTAAAGGAGATAAAGTCTTTCCTTCAAGCAGGCTCCCTTACAAATGGGGATTTTATTCATATAAGGCCAAATTCTTTCAAGGCATCTATGTAAAGTTTCCAGGGTGTTGGTGCCAGTTTTCCAGCTGAAAATTATGTTGAAGTCTTCAGAGTTGACAGGTTGAATTTTATTTGACTCAGATGTATATCCTGGACATACATCCTGTATTTGGCTTGTGCTATATTGATCTGAGTCTACAGCAGACAACCTCCTCTTGGCCATCAGTCTTTTGTGTTTATGACTGTGCTATTCATTAACACCAGCAGCTGACAACATAAGTACCACTTTAGGAATTCCTTTTCTTTCACACAGTGCCTTTGTGAAGATTTTTGCCTAGAGCAGTTTGCCTTCTTTCCTGTTTTTGTGCATAGTTTAAGCTGTCTTTCCTGACTAGCTACTAGCTGATGTTCACTGTTGTTTTCTTGCACTCTAGGTATCAGGCTGAGGTAGCGCCAAAAGCCCAGGGAGAGAAGCTCCTGCTCTTGTTGAGGATGATTTTGATGGTTGCAAAAGATTGTGAAGCTTGAAAAAAAGAAAGAGAAATGTCAAGAGAGACAGCATGTGCAACCTTGGCATAGAAAGAGGCAAGTCCCTCTAAGAATGGATTATTATGCATTTTGCTGCCAGAGCTGTGAAGATGCAATCAGGTAGAGCAAAAGCTTTCAGAGACCACACTTTCCATAACTTTTGCAGTTTTTTAGTGACAGTCAAGAAGAAACACACTCTCAAATTCTGCTTCTTGAATTTGATGCAAAGAGATTCATTATTTTGAAAATGAGAAGAAGCATTTTGCAACATGAGGCTTTGGGTTGGGTTTTCTAATTTATTTTTTTTTTCATTTTTCTCTACTCTTGATTTCAGTAGTGACAATCTTTACTGATACCCATGATCATATTTATCCTCTGTCAGAATTAACCATAGCTGCATGGCCCACTTACAGTCCTGTAGGAATTGATTTGTTTCACTAACATATTAGGTGAAATAAATTAACTGTTTGGAAGGAGTTTTGGAACTTCACAGTTCTGTATTTCTGGTACTTTTTCCCCCCTCTTTCTTCCTTTTGATACATACTTATCAAGTCAAACTTTTTTTTTTTTTCTTTTTTGTCCTACAAAATATTACAGTTGGAGGAGAGAAATGCATTCTCTCCTTAATTCTAAAGCTGCTACTGCACATATTTACAGCTTTGAATTGCACTTGGCTACTTAGCAGATGGAAAGAAAGGTGAGTTAAAGCCCTCACAAAGAGATGAACTGAGGTCTCACATTTACAATGAGGCAAATACTGTTAAGTTAAAAACATAGGGTCTTCTTCTCTAGCCATGCCAGTGTGTTAAAAAAGAAGCATGATCCTTGTTTCCATTTCTGAAAGAAAGATTCAAGTATCTAATTATGCAGCTTTTTTTGACATACAAATTCGAATCCAGGATAACAGGTGCCTTTCCATAGCCTGAAGTTTGATTTTGAGACTCAGGGAAAGCTAAGATGTAAAACACATTTTTGTCATCAGCACTCCTTATTACTTGGATGATCTATGCCTTTCACTCATTGCATGCCTCTCATGATTTTTTTCCCCTTAACAGCCCCCAGTCACCTAATTCAGAATTCCATCCCAGGAGTTCAGGATCTTTTGAGCAAGTCATTGCAATACCCAAATCCTTCAGTCGATTCCTTCTGGTAAGAGAAAGTGTAACAGAAATCAAAACTCTGAGAACTAGGTTTCCTTTTACGCAACTCTTATTAACTGTAGGCAAAATGAAAGGGTACTCTGGGAGGTCAAAAAGAGAAAATGCTAGATATGATCTCTGTCTACAAAAATGAGGGTTAATTATTACTACTGGAATATTTTATGTAAATACACACACTAATAAACAATTGCCAGGATATAGATATAGATATAGATATAGATATAGATATAGATATAGATATAGATAGATATAGATATAGACACAAGTATCTCAAATAGAAGAAGGTGTTCTTAAAGCTTTCTTCTAATTATTTGAAGAACTTGGCTTAGTTCTGTTATCTAAAATCTTGATTACATTTTGGTTAGTGATTTGAGTATTTGGCTAATGCTGTGTATTCATTAGATCATGAAGATAAACACTTCAGGGGATCAGCATCTGAATTTTTTGTGTCCTGTCCAAATCTCAGATTTGTGGAGGGAGAAATAGGGCTCTTGGTACTGTTGATAATAGGATTTTTAAATGTAAATTGTTTGTATCCTGGAGTCTCTTGAGGCACTTATAAGCAGCAATTAATCCTGTCCTAAAGTAAACTTGTAAAATCCATCATGGGACTCATATCCTGTTTAATATTTTTTTCTGTTAACTGTAAAGGAAATTCAGAGTGACCAAGCTCAGACTGAGGCATTTGTTCAATAATCCTAAGTGTTTAGGAGTCCCAGTTATTACCATTTTAAGATTTCAAAGGATATATTATTAATCAAATGGCATTAAAGATTTCTTCACAATCTGTAATAATATTTAATGTAATTTCTTAGACTCAGCCTAGAGGTGGATGAACATTTGCATCACTTGTACAATACAGGGGACAAAACGAAACCATAACTTCCACATAAAAGTTAAGATTCATGTTTAGCTCTATTTATTCAAGAAGTACACACTTTTCTTTCATAGTCTATGCATGTCACCATGTAAATATATTACAGAAACACATAATAAAAGAACAGCTGGTGGGGGAAAGGAACTTCAGGAGAACTGCACCAGCTAGAGCATGTTCAAGTACAACCATTTTCTGTTAGGTTTTGTATCCTTCCATTGGCAAAGACTCCACAACCTTTCTGTGCAGCCTGTTCCAGTCTTTGGCCAACCTCACCATAAAAGTGCTTCTTTTCCATCTAAGTGAAATTTCCTGCATTTCCTGGGCCTATATTATGCATTTCTGTATAGAGTGCACTTTTTTTTCTTTTCCAGCATTGAAATTACATCAATGCAAATGTATTCTACATAAAATATCAATATCCATGTCTTTCTTGAATCAGGTTGCTCAGAACTGGACACAAAACTCCACTTGTGGCCTCACCAGTTCTGAGGTCATAGATAATCTCTATCAAAATTTAGTAATAGCTTGCTAGTGCAACCCATTAAGATTTTTTTGTGGCAAAGACATGTTGTTGGGACATGTTCAACTTTGTGTCCCCCCCACCCCATGACCTTTTCTGCCAAGATGCTTTCCAGCTGAGTGGTGTCCAACAGAGATTAGTGCCAGGGTTTGTTCCTCCCCAATTGAAAGATTTTGTATTTTCTATTGTCTAACTTCATGAGGCTCGTGTCAGCCGATTTCTCCAGCCTTCTGAGCTCTCTGAATGGCATCACCACCATCAGTGTATGATCACTTCTCATAGTTTTGTGTCATCTGCAAGTAGGTGTGTGCAGTAGATAAATCCAGTATTTCTAGTTCTTTTAATGGTTTGTTGGTATCTCTGGAGCACAGTTATTTAAGTCTTCTGATAAAAATGTACTGCTTTTCTTGTCTGCATGATGAAAAAGAAAAATTTCACAATTTTATAGAACCTGTAATTTTTTAAAAGAAATGTCCTTCATATTGTCATACTGCTGTATTCCATTTTCTTGTGCCCTGTTAACTAGAGTTTTCAGGGATACATTTTCTGTACTTTCATACTATCTGTGTTTTATAGTATTTTTTTTAATATATATATTTATTTAAAATAAGTAATTTTCATTGTAAGTGTGACAGGAGAACTGCAACTTTCATTGGCTCTCCTGACCCAGATTTTGTAATAGAAGACCTTTGAGTGACTGAAAATTTTGATAATTGTAAAAAAACCCAAACTAATAAATAATTTTGAAATGCTTACCAATCATTCATGGTTTCATCAGCTTTGTTGGTTTGGTTTTTTCTTGCCACTGAGTTTTGTTCATGACTGTGTTTGGCTTAGGAGATAAATCTTTTAATGTATTGTAGCACTAATCCTCAAAGGCTTTTAGGTTCTCAGCTCCGACTGAAATAACTGGAATTAGTTGCTTTGGAGGCACAGTTGAAAAAAAAAGCCTTTTGTCTATATCATGTTGGTTAGAATATTCTCCTTGAATGTAGGAAACAAAAATTAATCCCTGAGCCCTTTTAATTACCTTGCCTTTAACTAAACCAATGAAGTTTCTTATAGCAATGTCTTGTTTCTATATTTTTTTTCAAAACACCTGTTAAAAATATCTCCTTCACATCTTTTTAAAAGTCGATATTAGTTATTGTTTTTTTTTAATCTTGCCAATAATTTTGGAATGTTCTCTGAGATTTCCAGTCTATCTCATGGCAGGGTGATGTATTGGTGCTCCCAATACCTCTGAAGGTCCAGCCCTTGCAGAGAAGTGGCTAAAAGCACTTAGCAAGACAGCATGATCGAGTATGTCTTGAAAAATCAAAAAGGTTTCGGTAAGGAAAGAAAATCATATACAAACACAAAGGCCAAGCCAAACACAGTGTAGAGACAGGTCTGATAATTGCTACCTCGAAAAGCCCTGAGCTTCTTTGTTCTGTCTTTTTAGTACTCAGTATTTTAGGTGGGCTATTTGGCTTTTGGTCCAATGAAATTAGCAATAGGCTTTGAGTAACACTTTCCAAACCCAATCAATGCTCTGTGCTGGCACTGAGCCAGTTAAAATGAGAAAGGCACAGAACTTTCTAGTTAAACTTCCTAAAATGTCTAAAGGTAAATGAAAACTCTTTCCTTATACAGAGATGCCCACCGGGGAGAGATACTTTACTACAGTGATGTGATTCTGTGTGGAAATGCAGTTTATGGTTTAGGTTTAACATGCTTCCTTACCATCTCATTTGCCCCTCTTTTGAGCCACAAAGAAAGGCCCTGCTACTCTGCTGAAAGCCCTTTAAAGACTTGTGTTCAACAATTCTCTCCTGAGCTCACACAGCACAGAAAGCCTTTTACTCCTTCAGAAAAAGCACATAACATCCCAGATGAAAGAGTCTTGTTTGCTGACTGTGAATAAGGGGAATGTGCCTGTCCCAGTCACCTGGAGGAATGAGGTTGTTCGAGGTCCTCTCTACAGGCTTTTAAGCACTAAATCTTGCCAGACAAGTCTGATTACTCTTTTGTTATTGCAAAGCTAGAAAGTTATCTTACTCTCAACATTAATTAAAATCAAATGGAAAAATTACTCTTTCATATTGACAGGATCTAACTGCAGGGCTGTAAAACAGTAATGATGAATAACAATGTTTCAAGTTTTCATGAGGAGTGGCCTTGTTTGATGGTGGGTCCTATTTTAATATTTTCTTTAATAAATTTACATGGAGCTTTGGTCTCTCTGAAGTGAAAGACAGAACTTAATCTCTTTGACAGTCTAGTAATAAAATAGCACACTGATGAATGCCCCATCTGATATTTAAGCTTCAAAAATGCTGTAGATAGAAAATTCATTAAAAATCCCAATTGCAAACAATAAAAACAGACATCTAAAAACAAAAATTAGCTTTGGTTTGAATTTTTTTTTCTCGTTAGTGTGCAAATGGAAAAAAATCCCCAAAACAAAATCCTCTATTTGGTGGGGGAGGAGGGGAAGAACTAGAAAAAGAGAAGACCCTGAAGAAAGTCATAAAGCTGGCAGAATGATCCTAGGGTAATACTGAAAAATATGTTTGTAGTTTATAGGAAAACATCTGAAAACTTGTACAACACAAGCTGATAATAACATTATTTATTAGCGGTTATCTATTAATTTCCACATACATATAGATGAAACCTGCCATTGTTTGTGTGTGTAAAAATTGTTTGTATTTGTGTCCTTAAACTCCAATGGAACAGAAATTAAACATACACTCTAGTAACCTGACAACCTTATTCAAGCAGCTCATAAATATATTAATCTGTATAATTAAGCAAATTATGCAAAAGGTGGTTAAGAGAAAGACTGAGACTAGCATTTTTCTGTATCTTAATGAGACAGAAACAAAAATATGAACGTATGTCACTAGAAATGCTAATTCACAGTTTCCCTTCATTTATTTTAGGAAATACAAATTCTATAAGAAACCCAAATATCAGTAGCCTGTTAAAAGCAGTAGCACCTTGGCATAACCAGAGAAAAATTTGGACTGTTAAACAAGAATTGTATTGATTTACCTAATCAATATTCTTCACTTATTGATAACATTGTTAAGCTGATTAAAGATTTGCTGAAGGATATTGTCTGGTAAATATATTCACATTGGCTTGCCCTCACATCCCTCTACTGTTCTGCTCTGTTCCATAATTTCATGTCTTAATTAAAGTTAAAAAAAAAAAAACCAAAAAAAACCCCAAAAAACAACAACAACAAAAACAAACAAACAAAAAAAACCTCACAGTGAACAAAATAAAAAAAACCCCCACCACCATCAAAAGCTATTTTTCTGAAGTGATAAATTCTACAGACATCATCTTTCATGTGAAGAGTCATTAAAACACCTAATGCAATATATGCAATGCAATAATGCATATATGCAATGCTTCTTATCCACAGATAATAGAGATACTTAGAAAGAAAGACAAGTGGTAAAAGAAAAAAAAAAATCCTAGGAAGCCTAAAAATGCTCCTAGACTGTTCAAGAATACTTGCAATGGTCAGTAGAATACTTTCCAATTTCGTTTTGTATGAATTTAGTGTATTTTGGAATATCCAAAATTCAGGCAAGAGTACATATTGGTCTGAAATTAACCTGGCTAAAAATCAGTGTTCTAGCTTGTGGAGAATTGAGATCTGTCAGGCTTGTCAATAATCTAGTTTCTGAGTTAAAACCCAAGCCCGGATCCCTTGGTCTTCTACACTGCATAAATGTTAATTTGTTACTGAACTCTCTTTTGGAGTACTTTCAATCAATTCCCCATGATGCAAAATCCATCTGTTCTTAAGGAGTGCATTTTCTATAGAAATAGTTTTCAATTAAGAGAGTGGATGAAGGCTGCAGTCAATTAGGTTTTTTCTACTTTGTAACATTCTCCAGCATTACCTGGCATGCACTGATCCTTCACAATTAGGACGACTTCATGTTCCTTGCCTTGGGGTGAGCAATAGACATCCGATTGTCATGCTGTAAAGGCCTCTCCCCCTGGACTAACACAGATTTCTCACCGTATCAGAGACATGCTCCGGCTAAAAAATGTGGGGGTGTTAGCGAGGAAAACACATAACCATTGGAATGATTATGAGGTGCTTTATTGAAGAGCTCTGGGAGCCGGGTACAAACCCAAATCCAACTCCACGAGGGTCTAAGAAGGGCCCCGTATTATACCATTTCGTTACATAACTCTATGTTAATCATTAAACCTACATTGTTCTATTGTATACATCCAGCATGATTTTGTAAATATCTCTATTTTACGATTCTAGTTTGAAATAATAATCATGTTTAGCTACCAAAATCATTACAATTTGATCATCTATCTTATGATTAGGTACAGTTTCACCCGACCTACTTTATTTCTACATACAGCCGTCCCGATATTCTTCCTTCTCCCCCCATCCCGATTACCCAGGCAGAGTTATACTCGATTTGGTTTAACAATGAAAGCAACACCTGGTTGCAGTGAAGCGGAGATTCTATTCCCAGCTTCTCTGGTAACCGAAATTATTAACCATATCCTAACAGGGGCACTGTGTATGACACAGATCTGGGGCCAAGTGCTGTATGGCTGTGGCTCATCTGCCACAAAGGCATCTAGCTCTATGGGGCGTTTGTGTGTGCCACTGCTCATGCTCACTGAGGACCAAGCCACTTTCATGTGGCTTCCAAGGAGGTTTATTTCCAAGGAGGGTCCAGGGACCAAAGACCCTAAACCTTGGCATACAGAGACTTTTATACAGGGGAGGTTCCAAGGGAGGGTACAAATTTTTGACCAATAGGGAAAGCACAAGCTGGGGTTTGCAGTACTTCAACCAGTGACACACACAGAGGGAGGGGAACAGTTCAGACAAACCAGTGGGGCTTCCAGTGACAGGGGATTTCCAGGGGATTTCCCAAAGCAAGGGACTGGTACAAGGCGGGATTGACAGCTCAGTAGGAGAGACAGGGAACATTTTGTATCAAGGGGCAGGACTAGGGCAGATGGTCAACTAGGTGGGAGGCTACCACTTAGATTGAGCCAACAGTACAGGGAGAACAGAACAAACCATTAGGAATATAAACATACTGCAGCACCAATGAATGCACTGAATTGCTTGATGCTTGAATTTCAAGCAAAGCACAGGTAACGGAGAGAACTGCTTGTGCCACAGTAGTAGTGCATCCATAAGAACACCAAAGCCAGCAGCAAGACGTGCCAAGTCTGTGGCATATTGCCAGAAATGGCAGCTCTTCTCACAATGGATTCTCAGGAAGTTCTTTGAAGCCAAGGTTTTCAAATGCAGGTGCAGGACCCAGAGGACTGAAACCACTGCATACAAGTTCACAAAGCTCTAACAGCTAAGATCAAAGGCCTGTAAAGGTGTTAAGATATTAATAACCTTGGACACTCAGTAGTTGATCCAGCACACAGGTTGATCCTGTAAATTTCTGATATGTGCCATACTCAGTATGTACTGCTGAATCTTATTCTTCCTTCTACTTGTGTTGATATAATACAGTCGAGTGAAGTGACAATGTTGCTGGAATAGATCCTAAGTACAGTCCAAAAGCAAGCATCTCTACAGTTTGGGATGTTTTAATAATTGCAATACTAATAAAAAAAAAAAAACAAAAAAAAACACAAAACAAAACAAAAAACAAAAAAACAAACAAAAAAAAAAAAAAAAAAAAAAAAACCAAAAAACCCCAGCTATAGATATTGTGGTTGTAGTTGTTTTATTATTTGCTATATTCCTAATAACTGGGTTGCAATCCGTTATCACCAATTAAAAGAATTTAAAATGCTTGACAGAACATTTGTAACTTACAGAACACTTCTAAGAGATGTAAGAACACAACCTTCATAAGTGTGTATGGATATGTGTCAAAATTTATTTGAAAAAGCCTGATGGCAGCACTGATTATTTTTTTTCTTTTACTCTTGGTGTATTTATGGACAAGAAATTTACTGAAAATATTAAAGAAACACAGCAGGTGATAGGCTGAAGGAGTCTGATTACCATAAACTTAATATTTACTGGAAATACAGCTAAGAAAGAATTGGAGCTGAGACAACATTACAATGTTAAGCTCCAAAATGTCAGACGTTCTTTATATCACAAGGAAGAAAACCCATGAAATTTGATCCTTATTAAATGCAATAATGCAAAGTTTTAAGGTGGGAATTGTTTCTCCTCTCTTTGCAAGAAAGCAGTAATACAAGTAGAGTTGAAAAAAGTGCTACTGATTCTTGCTTCCATTAAAACCATTGTGAAAGAGTCTGGTTTGACAACAACAGCAAAGTGACTCATGAAGTCCTGCATTTTGTTATTGCTGGACAAAGAGCATTTTGAAATAAAATGAAGTTGTATTTGTTCACACAGAGACTTTGATGAAAGTGGAGGTGGATCACTTTGCCCACTAGACAAATTTTCTTTTGATAATTTCTCCTTTCTCCAGCTCAAGAAAAGGAGCAGGAAAACTCTTTTATATCTTTCAGCATTTTGTAGCTCGGAATTGCAAACAGATTAATTCCAACACATATTACCCCATTAATTCCTTTTCCTGCTAATCTGAAATTATTATCTTGAAATAACAACCCACTCCTCTATTCAGATTCCAAAGTAATTCTCTGTGTGGTGGATGCACCAACCCATTTTTCTGATGGGCACAAACCACACTCATGCACAGAATAGCTACAAAACTGTACTGGACAATGCAAAATTTGATGCACTTCTTTCCATGAGACCTTGCCACCTATTAAGCACTTTGCTATTACTCCAGTAAAGACCTCATGCAGCATACTAATGAACAGCAACACGAAGTTATGACACAGATAGGAAGAGCAGTCACTGCACAGAGATGTTGTTCTGTGAATGTTGGCTATTATACAAGATCTTAAAAGCCAAATGGAGAAATTATAAAATTGGTGGACTTAACATTGGTTTAACTCTCCTTTTGCTGAAGGAGATCATAAAAAGTTTTGTAGGCAATGTTAATCCCCTGTAGGACAGAGATTTCCAGCCATGAATTTCCTCTTATGTAAAAAATGCAGATGTTTTTACCAAGTGGATCCCTCACATTTACACTAACTGAGGTTTTCCCCCTTAGATGTTGCAAGATTAAATAAGAATGTTTTCTACCACACAGATGAGGTCTATTAGGTTTATCTTAGAAGCCTTAGCTTGTGTGTGCCACACATAGTGTAAACTCAGAGGTTACCAACAGTAAAAGGAAACTAAAATGAATGTTATTTGTCCCTTTTCCCTTTAGAAGCAAAGAAAACAAACCCTGCTCTGTTCATGAAAGCCCAGCATTCACAGCTCAGCAGTTAGTCTTTGATTTGGAGCTGGTTTGCACCAGGGGTGCCATGACACTGATTTTTATTTGGGGAAAAAATGAGGATAACAAGGCACTTAATAAGATTAAGTGATTTAGAGATACATCTGCTAAGCATAGTTTAAAAACATCAGGCATTTTCTTATTTTCTTTTTTTTTTCTTTTTTTATTTTCTATCCTTTTCATCTCCTACACAAGAGCAAAGAAACAGACTTCTGAATTGCTGTTTTATTCTAGCCAAACCTATGTATTAATATTATTTATATTTATGTTTATGATTATATTTATGCTTGTTTATATTTATATTTTTTCTTTGCATCTAGTTGACTTATTAAATAATAAAATATATCAAATAAGCACAGAGAAAAACAGTGGAATAATGCACAATTATTTAATGACAAGAATTGAAGACACAGTTAAAAACTCCCGCATAATCAAGCAGATCTTGAAGTACTTAGAATTAATGGCCCCTAGTTGTCTACAGAATTGTTTCTAGCAACCTGGGACTAGTCCAGTTCCCTGCAGTGTTCACCCCCATCCTCCTTCTCAGCCCCCTTCAATGTCTTCATTCTCAGAGCACCTTTTGCTTTTTCCCCGTCCACTGTTTATTTTCCTGGCTCAGAGAGAGCACGTGCCCTGGCTGGTTTGAAGGTTCACAGTAAGTGCTCTCTTAGACTGGCCATGAGGCAGCTCGCTCTTGGAGCAGGTGAGGTGAGCAGTTATAACAGCTTTTCTCCTTTTGTCAGATAGTGCTGGTGGAAGAAACGACAATTTATTATTAATGGTATTCATGAAACCTGAAAAAAAATTTCTCTGTAAGATCTCATCTGTTATTTCAATGTACTTGAAAGCTGGTTGATGATTTCAGAGCTAGTAGAGGAGGATTGACGGATACAGGCAGTGTGATCATATAAACATTTTGCTTTAGAAAAACATGCTAAAGTGTACAAAGATAGATTATTTTTGGCTTGATATAGCTTATGTTGCTCCCAGAAAGATTTAACATTAAAAATAATTCAACTCCATTGTAAGAACATGTTATAGTTTTTAGAGAATCTGAATTTTAGTGATTTCTTTTCATAGAATGCCTTTCAAATAATTTATTTTCAGGTTTTTTTGGTGTTTTTACAGTTGTATTCACAGCTAGGCTTAGAACATTGAAATAAGAATGCCCACTCCTGAAAAAAATTGTTTTCTCTTTTGAATTGCCAATATGAATTAAAATGTAGAAAAATAAAAGCAGAAACATGGGGGAAATTCAGTGAAATATGATTCAGAGAAATTATACTGTTTCAAGACAGATTTTTTAGTCCTGAAACAACAGATGCTCCTTCTAATGCCTGGAATCTATACACTTCCTTGTGCCAGCAGACAACTTCATAGATTGCTAACTATGACAGAGCCTAAAACTGGGAAGAAATTTTGATAATCATTAAGGAAGCCCTGAGATTTATAAGGAAAACTCTGGTGAGCACAGACCTTAAAAGCTGACGATTTCCATTCTGAGGATACTCATCTAGTCTAATCTGATGTGGAGTCACAAACCTTGGATTTTTAAGATAAGGCAATAACGGGGAAGATTTTCTATGACTACAAACTGAAATGGAATAGTATTCTACCTTCAAATTAATAGAAAATTGATCCCTCTGGATGCCAGCATGACCCTCTGGCCTAAAAGTCACTCCTCTCAGTTTGGTGCATTATGAAGTCTGGTCTGAGGGAAGACACAATTGACTGTTACCTAGAGATAAGATCTTGAACAGGATAGGCGCAGTAGACACCCCTGGGATAAACACTAATTAGTGGCCTCAACTACACTCTGCACTGCTGGATCACCCCTCTCTGGCTGATCATTCAGTCAGTTTTCAATTTCTACCTTTTGGTGTTGACTCATGCAAACCATATATAGCAGTTTACCTGTGGTGTTATCATAGGATGCAATGTTCAAAGGCCTTCCCAAATTACAGTGCACAATTCCCACTGCATTACCTCACCTAGCAAGCAGTCATTTCAGTGTAGACATTTGTTAAGGAGATCAAGCATGACTTCATCTTGTTTAATTGATTAAGTAGTTCTGGTTACTTCTGATTGAATTTTTTTTTTTCTTTTTTTTTCTTACTGTGCCTAGAATTCTTTCCAAGATTAGCTGGTTCATCACCTTTCTAGAGGACTGAGTTAAGGCTTGTAGTTAAGACCAGCTTGTAGTCCCTGGGTCTCCTTATTGCCCTCCCTGGGTCTCCTTATTGCCCTCCCTGGAGAGAGAAGCTGCAGTCACTTTCCTGTGGTCTTTGGTGACTTCTCCCAATGTCCATAAGCAATCAAAGATTACGAAGAGTATCCTCCCAGTGATATCAGCCAGCTCCTTCAGCACTTGAGCCTGCACTCCCCCTCTCAACAATAAGATATGTACTAACAACCAAAGTGGTAAAGGCTCAGCAGTCCTTCTATCTCAGTTACTACTGGCAATTACTCTTCCAGGTCTCCTAACTCTCTGAAACCACAAGGCAAGACATAGATATCTGTACAGGATCTGATCCACTTGTTCTATCTGGTGAGATGGCCTATAGCAGACATTTACTATAATGCTGCCTTTATCTGTCTTCTCTTTAATTCTCATCCATAGCTGGTTTGTTGATTCCTCTTCAATTCCTAGACAGAGCTTCATAGACTCCAGAGGGTCTACCACATAAAAGCCCCTCCACAACTTCCTTTAGTGTCCTTTCTAATGAGTCTTTATCCCTTCATTGCAAGATTCAAGTCATGGGAACCATCCCACCTCATCTCTGTGACCCTAAGATCGTAGTACTGTAAATACACAATATCACTTAACTCATGTTTAGCTTGTATTAACAAGTCATAACTTGTGTCTATTTCCTCTGTGCAGTTGATGCAGGCCCTTTAGAGAAGCACCCCAGTATGAAGAGATGTTGGAGAGGATTTGGCAAATTTGTCCCTAGTGGTCAATTGTAGACCCTTCCTTGTTGGCATGTCAAATGCTGGAGGTGACATTATTTAAAACCTTTTGTTGAATTTGTCATCCCTTCCTGACACATTCTGCCATACTCTTTGCTCATCTTAATATAAGAAGGAATTTATTACAATGAGAACAATTAGTCACTGGAACAGCCTTCCCAGGAAGGTGGTACAGTCCCCATTATTTGGGACTTTCAAGAACCAGCTGGACAGGGCGCTGGATAATCTCTTCTAGACTTCCTTTTCATGAAAGGTTGGAATAGAATATATTTCAAGATACTTACCCCTTGCAACCAGGGTTGCTCTATGATTCTATGACTCTATTTGTCACTCTCTTACAGAACTGCTGGTTACTCTTCCCCTGCCACCTGGTATTCTTACAAAGCCCTCCTAATGAGATTGGACACGCCATTGGCAAAAATAGAGAGGTGGATTCTGTCTCAGTAGTAGAAGCTGACCTGCAAATAGGATCCCATGACCCTTTTCTGTCAATGTGAGTTATGCAGCCATATGAGTGCAGTCTGGACTCAATTGTGTATTTTTGACAATGGCAACCTGACTCCAGGGATGGTCTGTGAATGTCTTATAAACCAAACAAAGTCTTTCTCACTGATGTTAGAGAGGTTTCTAGGAACTTAATTCGGTTCATTTTTCTGATTAGAAGATTTAGATAGGCTTCTACTGTAAGGAGGAGGGAAGAATCAAAAGCAAAATTTTCAAAGCCTGTATATTTTGCCCTCTGAAATGGTTATAAAATAGTACCAGCACTTGATATTTCAAAAGTTGAGTAAATACACAAAATATGCAGATCCAAACATTAATTTCTTTGCTTATCTGCCACATTTGGAACTATCCCTAGTTATACAACATTTCTTAATATCAAAACATTTCTAAATACATAAAGCAGCTTGCACTGGCCAAATATAATTTTTTACAAACTGCCTTCAAAAAAACAGAACCATATGGATCTGGCTTTTTTTACAATATCTTGTACGAGCCAGCTCTCTTTAAAAAAGAATTTGAATAATAATAACAACAAGGAATGTTGTCAGTTTTTAAAATATTTTGACACCAAAGCATGGCTTTATCTGATGTATTATGAAAGAGAAATGCATTGAATTGATCCCATTGCCGTAGAGTTCTGGTTGCATTTTGCAAGTGTGTTTTTGACACTTCGTGATAAGTGCACACCTTCTAGGAGATAGGAGAAAGAAAAATTGTTGATTACATCTACATTACTGTCATTTTTCAGTTACTGCCAATAAAATGAAGTCTGTGTCTGTTACTGACTGAAAAACATAACACTTTTAGAAGGTCTGCTTTCATTGCCAAAGTAGAGAACAAAACTGCTGATTATTCAACTGACAGTGTTTTTACGTAACTGAAAAGGTGCTCATTGGAAAATGTTGGATTGATTTAGAAACATGGGGCTGAATTACCAAGTAAAATCATGGATAATTAAGGGAGTACCTTGAATTCAAAAGAAATGTAGTTTCTTTGAATTGAAATAGGGTTTTTGCTAGTGGTAAGAATGAGGCAAAATTTCATCCTTGTGTGTCCAACTACCACCAAAATGATTTAGACAAGGACCCTGAGTACTTCTGTAATACGTCTTCATGGAAATCCACCACCTGAAGATTACTTTTTTTTACAACATAAAGCCTAAAACATAAACAGCAAAAATGCTTTATCACCTTACATGTTTAATAAATTGGTTCAATTGTAAAGATTTTTTATCCTCTGCTTCTTTTTTTGTTTGTTTGTTTTTCTCTCAACTCATTTAATGTTTCTGATTATACACAGATTTGTAGATTGTTTGCTGAACTTGAAACATAAACCTGCTTCCTTCCTCACATGTCCTCTTCATTAGAGGTGTGTCTTGCAGGGGATTGAAGTGTTCTTTGTCACCCAAACACCATGCTCTGCAAAAATGAGACTTAAGGAAACTGAGTTCAAATCCTTGATACTGTTTTGGGGGGGGCTATCATCAAGACAAAGATGAAATATACCTGAATGTTCCTCTTAGAGTCATAGGTCTTACTCTGCAGAGCCTGTACTTAATATGTATCAGCTACTGTGGAAATAATATGGGTCTGCAGTAAGTAATGATTCCTATAAAGAGTTATGGATTGCATAAAAGCAGAGTTATGAATCTTGAATTTGTCTGAAAACAAACGTTGTTTCCGTTTCAGTCACAGAGAGAACTGAGTAATGATAAGCTCTAGTCTCATCAAAATTCATTTTCTGCCTCTCTTGCTGTGGGAGCCTCCACTGCCATCTGGTATATTTTATTTTCTTCCTCTTCAGATGCATATTCTTAAGAGCCAGCTGCTATACAGCCCTCAATCTCTCAATGTCTTTCTCCAAAACTTCCAGACTTCATTTATGCCATCTAGTCTGTTCACTCCTGAGGAGCCTTAACTTATATGGGCTCACAGAACCCAATATCAGAGGTTGTCATCTTGGCTGAAATGATAGGGTTTTAAGCCTAGTATTACTCAAGCTAAACATGAACCAGGTGAGTGAGCAAAAAAAATCCAAACTCAGATATTTAAAAAAGAGTTGTTCAGATTTTATTCCAGTAACTCAGAATCCATCTCTTATTAGTTCTGCATGAGTACTGGAATGATCTTTGCAGCTTATCCAAAAAGTTATTTTGGACCCCACATGTTCTACATCAACTATTAGTGGATGTTCAGGAACTAGTAGAATTGCTAAGAAGTAGATTTTCCTTTGCAATATCAAATTAACTTGAACTGATTTACCATGCAAATGAAAAACCATAAGTCATTTGGCCTGTTGTTTTTGTCCCTTCTCTCCTCACATACATTGTACAGCAGGGATAGTTGCAGAGGCACTTACAGTCTAGGTACCAGATGTCATCCCTATGCTGATGACACTATGTAATGGACTTGGCCCAACACCTCAGGAAATTAGATCACCGTTGCAAGCTGACTTTGGGATATTTCACAAGTTCTTGATGAGTAATAAAGGAGTGTTAATTTTGAGGAAAACTTGTAAAATTCTCCTTTAATTCTAAATTTGGATCATTAGTTCTATCTCTGCTTTTAGGTAATGCATATATTGATGATTTTTCTTTTTCATTTTGAGCTATTCAATTTCTTTTAATCGTCTGTTATTTGCCCATCTAAATTGCATTTTACCTGGCTTGAGGTAGGGAATTTCAACGTGGAAATTATATCTGAATGTATTATCATTCGAGAGCAGCTATCGCTGTCCATATAATCACTAGAAACTGATTTTCTGAGGAAATTCAAATAAAATGTTTCATACTAGAAATCACATGGCTATTCATAGAGGGAGTGTTCTTACTCTCTGAAATTTATTTTTTAAGTTAATGTCCACTGAACACCAAAATAGTTTTTCAGAGTCTTAAAGATCTGTGACCTATCTGAACAATTTGTGTTCTCCTTCAGATGTGAGGCATAATACACTTCAAAAGGTTCCTCATCTGTGAACAGGGCTGGAGGATTTCTGTTTTGTCTTGCTTTATTTTCAGTGCAGTACATGCAGAGATTCCTGGTCTCTGCTTCAGAACTTCATATGTCATGTTGGTTGAGGACAAGTTTCTAATGACTGTTCTTTCTCTGTTGTAGTAGTTTTTGATTGTTTTGCTGGACATGTTGATTGAAACTGGTGTTCCCAATACTGACATATCTCTATGTCTTATAGTATATATTAATGACTTGCATATGTTTAAGTCAAAAATACTCTCAGTTCATGGGGTATTTCAATGAAGTAGTAATGAAATTGCAAAAACTTTATTAATGAAGATGATTTTCTGTATTTTCACAGAGAAGCCTAACCCATACAATTATACAAAAAAAAATATTAATGGAAACGCAGAACTTTTTTTTCCTATTCTATTGTTTGTTGGTAGACATTTTTTCTAAGTGCCTGAATCATTGCATTCACTACCCATATTTTAATTAAATTTGTGACGATATATTTTTCTGTTGAATATTGAATTTGGTGTTTATAACTACATACCCAGAAAGAGAATATTTCCATACTTAATACAAAATTTCTTTTGAGCATTCTTTCCATTTTTTTTTTAATTTTTAAAAAATAATTTTATTACAGTGACATACAAAGTAATAGCTTTAATAATTATGGAGTATCAGAAAAAGCATGGAAAAGAAACAAGGGAGAAAAAACATATAAAAAAGTAGGAGACCAAAGCATCTACTCTGAGAATAACTGTATAGTGGGTTGGCAAGACAAAAATCTATGTACTGTTAATAATTCCTGTTCAGAGGGATTTACTATCTCATTTATAATCCAAATTTCTCTCTACTCCCATCAATGTTGCAATGGAAAAATTAAAACTAAAAGGAATGATAACCAAAGTAAAAATGATAATTCTGCATATATTTTTACAGGAAAATGGTAATAATAAATAAATTGCAGTGGTAATAAACCACAAATTTCTTAGTGGAATTACAACTCAGTCATGATATAGGTAATATGGCAATACAGTATACATCTGCATTAGCAAGTAATGTAGTAAGAATTACTACAGTAAGAATCATCTTTTGGCACAATTATAGTAGATATGTACAGGACAAGGTAAAAAATGGCATTGAGACTTGTATCTATATGTGGTGAGTGTAGAAAGAAACTAGGGCACTGAAAACACCTAACTGGAGGAAGGTTTTTTATAAGCTGAGGTAGCAGAATATTGAAGAATGAAATAATGAAATATACTATTTATGCATATTAAAGAAAAAGTAAATTTTTACTTAAGTCAAGCATCTTAAACCTAAAAGCCTTTAAAAATTGTTTTTAGAAATGGAAAGTGGGTTTGAGACTCTTTCATGTCAGCCTGTGTCTTTGGCTGGCCAATATCACAGAAACAATTATTATTATAGCAATAGCATACATAATATTTTTCTTTTTTTCTTTTTCTTTTTTCCTTAGCTAAAATCACTCTGAAATTACTCTGTAGAAATTTATTGGAGGATTCTGAAATCTAAACCCTTGGAGGTCTTCTTTTAGACAATCAACAAGCTCAGGACAATAAAAGGTAACACTATCCCACTGTAAGTCATGCATTTTATGGGCTTGTCCTCTCCCTCAGTTTCAAAAGATACCCATAGCCTTAGTTGAAACCTCATTTTTCTGTGAATATTTAAAACTTGTACACCACAGTTATCGAATCCTACTAATCAAAAAGGTGTCCACTGCAGGTTTGCTGTTATAGAAAATACATTAACTGTCTCATCTATCTGAATTAACTTCCATATTTGGTTTCCAGTTTTCTTATAGAGGAAAGGGAATTTTTCTTTTTTTGTTAGGAAAAGGTATTAAGAGGACTAATTATGAAAGGTATTCCAGCAATCCTTCTGGTTAGCCTGCCAGAGAGTGCTGAGGAATAACAGGAGTATTTACGGGAGGGAATTTGAGGCAATCCTCTAATAGCTGGGACAGAAGTTTATTTGGATGCAAGCACCTAGTCAGAATAGATTTTCTGTCTATCACATGAGATCCAAACCAGTTCTTTCAAGAATCATTAATTTTTACAGCATTCAGACTGTTAGCAGTAGTTCACCAAGAACTGAATAAAAAGCTTTTCATAAGACTGACCAGGTTCATTACCAGCTCTAAAGCTCTTATCACTAATTAAACAGACACATGGAAGTTGTAGGTTATCATGAATGATTTAGTTATTATTTTCTTCCCCACCACACATATTTTTCTTTTTTTTTTTTTTTTTCTCTTCTATGGGTATGTACAATGCCTCAGTGTGATAGGTAAATTGCTGGGCATGTCAAATTTTGTTACCTTGACTACTGCAGAGACTTACTTTATAACCTTTTGTTTCTGTTATTGCAGCCCTCACCTTCATCTGGCAACTGTCACTAAAATAATTTTCCTTTGTCAGTGCTCAGATCATATCATTCCATGGCCCTGTAGCTCCCTGCATTGCTGTCTTATCTTTTGAATCACAGCTATATGTTTTATCTCAACTGACAAGGCCTTTTAGAAACAGCTTACATTTCCATTTTGGATAATAATTAGATGCCTGATTCAAGTTTACTTTTCTCTGGGTCACCTTTTGCAGACATAGTTATTGTGAAGTTTTCATCTCATGAACTCAGTTCCCAATAGCTGGGAGATGGAAACACACAGGGCATCTTTACTGCATGCTCTGCCCTGTGCTTTATTATATGAACCAGAAGAAATGCCATGAGTTTAACTAGGATACAGCTGTGCAGTTACTGATTTTGCCAATTCTTTGACTAAAAATGCTAGTGAAAAGGAAATATTTGTGACAATCAAAACTCAATGTTTTTCCCATTATCATGGCAACAAGAAAAGGATAAATTTCTTTCTAGCGCAAAAAAATTATTTTCAATTGAACAGTTGCAGCACAGGTATAGCAATTTTTATTTTTAATTTGGGTTAAAAATCACAGTGTTAAGAAGAGACATTTTATTTTTTCAGCTTCTCATCCATTTTGGTTTGGGGCTTTTTCTGACTTATTCATTGCAATATGCAACAGGAATTTTCAAGTACTCACATTTTCACTGGAACAGCTAAAACCAGATCCCTAGTTAGTTTCAATCTATGACAGTTTTGCCTGAAGATCTGACTGTGCATGCAGCTCATCCCCCTAGTAATGATACTTAACACTGCTGTCCAGACAGGAGTATTTTTTCACCATCTCAGACTAGTGTGGTTTAATCCGCACTGAAAATATATTTGTGTTTTACGGGTCCAAGCAAGCTCAGCAGTCACAGGAAAACATAAGTAACGTACTCAGTTGTTCATTTACCACCCCTCCTCAGTGTGAATTTTCTCTTTACTGAAACAATCTTTCGGGTATCTTATACCCACCCCCAGGATTTCATATCCTTTCATACTACTTTGTCTTGAAGAATGGGTAGAGCTCCTTTGGCCATAAACCTGTATTTTGTATTTGACAGAACAACAGCTTAAACTACAGGCTGCTGAATTCCTTCTCTGAGGCTATTTTGAGTACATCTGTCAGGAACTTTTGCTATTTGCCTTTTCTAAAAGGGGAAAAAGAAGACTTCTTTTTTTTCATCTGAGAGACAGAAAACATTTGACAAAGTTCACCCATGTTACAAATAGATAAGCAAAGAATCATTAAAACAATCTCTGGATTAGATATTTTGGAAGCAATATCTAATCTTAGAAAGTAAATTACAATGGAATCCAAGATGACACAGATGAATTGATTTTCATACAGTTATATCAACATGGGAATTTAGACAAGTGATAACATCAGAAGACAATTTACAACTTTAAAAAATACTTTTCTTGATAGTAACACACTTGAGGTTTAAGAGTCAAGTGAGGTGAACCAGACAGATATAAGAGGGTTTTCTGTTACTTTTTGGAAGTTGGGGTTTTTTTAGCTTTTTAAATTGTGGAACAATTCCAGAATAAGTTTTAAAATAAAAATGAATTGGACAGTCTTTTCCTACAGCATTAGAAATAATAGAGCAAACTGTGGAAGAACAAGTAAATCCTACCTTATAACTTGGAGAAGATTATGGAGAAAAAAAATCCCCAAAAAGCAACTTTTAGTATTTCCAGAAAAGGGAATTGTTAACACATTAACTTAAAATTTAACTAATCCAAGGTTGTTTTCTTCCAGACCAAGCAATGATAATAAATCATTGTTCTAGTTGCTGTTCCTCAGTGCCCTGCTGGAAATTATTGCTACAGCTGATCTTTTAGGAGGTTAGTTCATAAGTATACCCTGTAATGTGCTTCAGGCAAGAACAGTCAGACAAGCTAAATCCACCAAAATTCACTGTTTAGGGAAGCCTGATTTTTGCCTGAAGCAAATGCAAGAGACTTGCTGTTCTACTGGAAATCTTGAAGAACTGGGAGTAGTCTCTTCCACTGGCACTTCTGTGTCAACAGGGAGAACATTTGTCCAGTGTTGGAAGGCAGCTTGATTTTGCTGCTCTTGCTCTGACAAAGTAATTCCATATTATGCAAATATTTTCAGGAATTGAGATAGCACCATGTCTGTAGACATTTTGTTTGATAGCACAGTCACCTTTGCATAACTGCTATCTTGTGAACTTTTAGGCTGTATGTTGAAGGGGTCAGTTATCAGAAACCTGAATCAGAATTTTGACCCCTCAGTACTAGGGTCAAATTTCTTAGTCAGACATAAACAAAAAAAATGAAATCAGGCGAACTTTTAGATATTAGGGTGATAGTAGGCTTCAGAAAGTGCATACAAAATCTCATTTTACTGGGTTTCCACTTTTACTGACAGTGGTATGGTATAGGTTAAATAGATTAGTCTGACCCATCACAGATTAATGCAGAAAGCCCTATGTCCTTCAGTTTATTGCAGGACAAAGAATATTGTAAATTATGGGCCTCTTTGGTAGAGTCAGCTAAGATTTCTGGAACTTTAGGAGACTCTTGTTTTTCTAAGTAGAAAACTTAGTTTTCTGAGTATTTTTATTTAGTATTATAATTAAACCAAATGAATTGCATGGGGCACAGACATGAGAGAGACAATGAAACAAAGTATTAATGGCCCTGGCTAAACAGAAAATTTTTAAGATTGTAGGATAATTTCTTCTGGAAGAGATCTCAGGGAACTTGAGACAAGTCCAATCTCCTGCTCACAGCAGGGTCGCACAAGTCACCATAGCAGATTGCTCAGGGTCTCATCTGGTCAGTACTTGTAAACCTCCAAAGAGAGAGACTCCCAAAGTGTCAGGGCCACTTCCACTAGTGCCCTACTGACCTTATGGGCCAAGAAAACATAGCTTTTATCCAGTCTGAACCTCTCTTGTTCCAGCTTCTGCCCATTTTCTCTCTGGCTCCCTGAACAGCTGTGTAGTGTCCACTGTCTCCTCTGTGACATTCCCATTGGCACAGAGGTGCAGTTAGGCACCCCTAAAGCCAGCTCTGCTCCAAGATGGCTGAGCCCTGCTACTCCAGCTGGATGTCCATGCTCAGCTTCACAACTTTTTGGACCTGAGGGTATGGACCTGAGACACTTCACATCTCTCAGGCTGTTGGGTCCAGCCTGATTTCCCTTAATATTTAACTGAAAAAGCTGCTGTTAAACACTGTTACTGAAAATGTATTACAGGGAACCATCTGCTGTATCAGGAAGGTGATTTGATAACATACGCAGCGATTACATAAAGCCACAATAATTTTGTTTTGGGCAGTAACCTGCATTTGTATTTGTGATTTTTACTTACAAATCTTTGGTTTTAGAAGAGGAAGAAGATTGACTTAATAGTAGAAAATTTGTGCATCATAAGTCGATAAAAGTCAACAAAACTCTCTTAAATTCCATATATATATATATATATATTAGACAACATTTCAATGACATTTGTAATAATATAATCTTTGATCAAACACAGTGGAAGTATGAGGGCAAGAAAATATGCTAGTATTTGATAGGTAGACAAGTGGATTGCATTTTTCTCCTCGTTTCTAATCTTAAATAATTGAAAGGGAAGTGAGAGCATTTCAAATGCTGATTTTTATGTATTCTATATCACAATGAATAGATCTAAAAATAGAGACACCAAGAAAAGAATACAAGCTTACTTACCGTGCCCTCTAATTTTTTCCTGTTCACTCTACCATGAAGACATTTAAAGGGATTCTTTCAATGCCTACTTTTAATAGCAGGATTTCTTCTAGCATGTGAAGTGCCTTTCCATAACACAGGAAATTAAAACTGCAATGGGTTAAATTGTACCCTGAAATAAAATACTACTGACCTAATTAACAAGTTGAATTAAGAGTCATCAAGTATTCATCAAGATGATTTTCCTTTTCATTAATCTCTCTAATCACGTAATCCTCTGAGTGCCAACCAAGTTCCTTGTCCACATCAAATATTATGAGGATAATTAAAGCAAGAACTGAAATTCTTTTAAGTATTCACTCATTCCAAAGTTATAAAAGCTAGTAGTACCAATGTTTTACAGTAAAAGGGTTTCTAAATTTCGTAGTAAAACTGAATATGTCCAAAATTCGATTTCCTCCACTACTTGACAGAAACATTAGGACCTCCTATCTGATAGATATGGTGTTTGCCTGGGAAATAAGGCCATTCATGTTCTCTAACAGCTGAAGGATATCTTACTGCCAGATCAAGATGCAATCTCTTTGCTGTAATCTTGTTATAAGTTGCAATTATACTGGATATCTACATTTAGAACACATATCACTTACACGTGTTCACTCTCTTTCATTCTCGTTTGCAACAATCATATGTGGATTTCCAGGTTCCACAGGCTGCATGAAAGAACATTCTTTATTTTTCTTCCAGAAACCAGAAATTATTTTTCAAAAATATTTGTCTGTGCACTCAGGAGACTCAATATACATATAAAATTTATGAAGCTAATCAGGAGCTTATATGAGAAAAACAAACCTTACAATGAGCCATTTCTTTCCTAATTTCTCAAAGGACCTAGAAATCACAAAAAAAACCTGCAAGGCTTCCTTCTTTGTTGTGTCAGCTGTGTTTTCAAATATAAATCTTACTGTCACACTCATGTCCAGCAAAAAATACTAAAGAGTTTGTGTGTATGCTCCTCCTCACACACCCTCTCTCCCTTTCAAGTGTCTCTGTTGGCCAGCATGACTTTTCCTAGCATAAGAACACCAGGTCAGATTTATCCCAAAATGAAAGTATTAATTATGAGGAAAATGCATAATTAATACATTCCAGGGAAGGTGAGCTGTGATGATCGGTGTTGACTTTGGTATGCATTGGTTTGCAAAAGAGTATTAAAGGCTGCTACACACTGGGTCAATGGGGCAAACTAGTCTCCTTAGTTTGTAGGCAGTATTCCTGTGTGGATCCACCACTGGCAGGAATGTCTGCAGGGTGTGTCCAGCCAGAGAACTGTGAACACTTACTTTTGGACTGCTGAGAAAAAGCCCTAGAGTATGGCCACATACAGAGATAAAATCCTAAAGTAGTTTCATGATAGAATCATTAAGGTCGGAAAAGACCTCCAAGATAATCAAGTCTAACCTTTGAATGCCACCATATCAACTAAACCACAGCAATAGCTGCCACATAAAATTATTTCCTTAACACCTTCAGGGATAGTGACTCCATCACCTTCCTGGGCAACATTTTCTGGTGCTTGACAACCCTTTCAGTGAAGAAATCATTCCTAATATCCAGCTAAACCTCCTCCAGCACAACTTGAGTCTGTTTCCACTTGTCTTGTCACTTATGACCTTGTAGAAAAGACCAACACCTACCTTGCTACCACCTCCTTTCAGGAGGTTGTAGAGAGCAGTAAGGTCCCCTTGAGTCTCTTTTCCTGCAGACTAAACAACCTTAGCTATCTCAGCTGCTCCCCATCAAACTTGTGATCCAGACTCCTCCCCATCTCTATTGGTCTTCTCTGGACATGCTCCAGCACCTCTGTCTTTCTTGAAGAGAGATACACAAAACTGAACACAGGATTTGAGATGCAGACACAGCAACCCGGAGTAAAGGGGAATAATCAATTCATTAGTTCTGGCTGGATCTTAGTGCTTTCAAAAGTGAATTTAGTGGTTGATCTCAGTGGGCAGTAAAAATAAATGTCTTATAAAATATGTAAGTAAAAAAAAAAATAAAGTCAGATTTATGTTTAAGGGACAAATTGAATATTGTCTATTTTGTTGTTTCTAAAAAAATTAACACAAAAGTGGTTTGTCAGTGATGTCATGCCCAAATAATCATCTGTAAGTAATAGGCGTATATTTTTTTTTCTAATATCACTTCCACTTCATAGAAACAGCATTGTACTCCATACACAATGTTCCTACAACATGAAGAAATCTAACTGCTAGGTCTTGCTTTTAGCAAAATCCAACATCTATTGTACTGTCCTCTTAAAGTAGCTATCAGTACAATAATATATTAATGTAAATACAGTTTTCATTTTATTATCTAAATATTAAATGAGAGGCGCATTTTCATTTTTCACAATTTTGGCTACATTTTCCATTCTGTATGTCATTAAGTCATAAGTTAAAAATGTGTTGAGTTAGGACATGTAAATAAGTATTATAGATAATGCTTAAATTTATAAAATATTTTAAAAAGTCATTAAACAGCTAATAGATGCCTTCAATCAGATACATTCATGCATGTCATTGTATCTTCCTTTTTTAAGTACCAAGGTGGACTAAACTAACTAGAATATTATGCTCAATATTGTATCTTTCATGCATACACTCAGCTTGGAGCTTCTGTCTTGACTCATGTAGCAATTTCTGTGTGATACTTTCCTCTGAGCAATGATAGAGGGTAAAGGTATTTATCAGTTTCTCTGGGATGACAGAAAACTTTTAATTATTTTTGATTAATTTTTAATCTCTCTATATGTAATGAGTTTTGATTGGCTACAATACAGGTTCTTGTTTATTAATTTTTTGAAGATATACCTAATATTCCAGAAAAAAAAATAAATGTGGGAGTGTGTATGTATGCAATTTAACATGAATATGTATATGTGTATTTGTGTATGCATATAAATGTATTTTGTAACCAGAGCTTTATTTTTCACCTAAATCAGAAATATCAGTCTTCTGAGTTTCACTCACCTTTTATTTCTCCCCTGACCGTAGATCAAAAGAATTAGAAATGGAGGAGATATATCAGTTCAAGTACTTCAAACCCTTGGGACCAATGCAGGATTGTTGCCTACACTATATCTTGTGCTACCTCTTCTCATTATAAAAGTCTCAAGTGACAGAGTTTGAATATTTCCCTTGCAAATTTGTTAAATAAATTTAAATCTATCACTGGAAAGTCGTTTTCTTCAAATAAAGTATTTTTTCTGTCTTTAGTGTCAGTTTTATTCCTGGTAATTAGACATAGTACTCTCACAGATCACTCTTACTATCTCTAACTAGTCATATCTTTAAAAAAATGTACTTTCCACTAAGCAGGCTATGTTATTTCACTTGTTAAATTTTCCATTTCTAAAAATCTTTTTTTTATTTATTGACTTTTAGTAAAAACTTGGTTTATATGAGTGTGAGTGAACAATTATACCAATTGAAGAAAACAGGAAAATTCCATGGCTTAGTGGAACTGTGGGTTTGAATATATTTTTTTCCAATTTTTGTCCCAAGTTTAGCACAAACCCTGATATGACCCAGTTGAATAAATAATGTGAATTAGAATCTATATATACATGAAACTCCACAAAAAGTATCTTCTGTAACTCCTGGTATGTCTTTCAACTCTGTTTATTGTGATTTTCTTCTGTTGATATCTATTTACAATGTGGGAACTTCATAAATAATGTTTTAATCTCTTGTCAGCACTCATCTCCCTCCAAAAAAATTCGAACATAGTTTAAAAATCTTCAGTGGTTACAAATCTGATTTTATAGATTTATCTGTGTAGCCACTCAAATTTTTGTCAATTCTGAGTTGGTTTAGTGAGAAAACTTCTTTATTCTCATTGATTGCATGTTGCTAAATACTATTTTGTTGCTAAACATATGTTAAATAAATTAATCCTCTGTAACATTTAAATCCACAAAACATGTGCTTATCAATTTAACAGGAAACCAATGATCTTTGTATTAATTTAACAGTAAGTGTCTCAGAAAGTGCTGATCCCTGACTGGACCTGTATGGTCTTGAGTTAATTTTAGGCTATCAACCCTGAAACAGCAAACTTTTTACCTGTGACATGATCAATACGTGACTTTTTTAGTATTATTGTAGGGATGTTTTTGTAACTGCAAAATTTTACCCTAAAACCTGTACAAACTATCACAGCGTTTACTAGTAACTGGCTGTGCAGAACTATCGATTGAGAAGCATTAACACAGATCATTCAAAAATTTAAAAAATCACCGGTAACTCTCAAAGAGAAAGAATCCTTCATCTATAAGTCATACTACTCCCAGTGAAGGACTTTGTGTTTTGACAAGCTTCCATAAAAACAGAAAAGAAGAATGAGCACAAAAGAAAGGGGCTGATATTCAAAAATTTATGCAAATCCTTTTTAGCTGCATTTTAATCAATATTAGAATTAATTGCTAGTTTTGTTTAGGATTTTTTCTCCTTTGAAATGTTAGTATTGTAAATGTACTAACAGAGGGTGAACACAAATTTTTCACCATGTTTTTAAGGTAAGACCATTATAGGTGGCTCTAAATGTCCTAAGAATTGTAAGGGGGAAAAATATTTTTATCCTAGATGTGTGAGAGAGCTTAAGTAGGATAATAAGCTAAAACAACAGTGCTGGAATGTCATCGTGCCTTGCCTGCCATAGTGACAGCTGCAGAGACCCAACTCTTGCCTCATTAGCAGCAGTGTCTGAAACCCCGAGTTCTCAGGACTTTGGCATAAATAAACTAAGCAGCAGGCTTGTGCCTGTTTTCCTGCCCTTGGTTGTATGCTGCTCTCCACATCTGCTTACTTTTTTTGTGCCAGCAGAGAGCTCTAGGTATTTCTCATCCCCTTCCCGATTCCACCCCCCACTCCCTGCATCTTTGGCATTTTCTGAATTTTCTGTAAGGGCTTTCACTTGAAGTGCCATACAGTGCTTATCAAAGTTCTTGAGTTCATCCATATTCATCAAGTCTCCAGGTGACCACAGCTCTTTCCTGGTCTGATCTACCACCCTACCTCTCTATCTATCCACTTGTTTTATTTGAATTTTCATCTGTGTGAAAAATTCTAGTCTTTGTCCCTCTTTATAATTTTATAGACTGATATATAACATTATTAATACTCTGGATAAAACCATATAAACCTATGAAATCAGTACATGCTTCCAAGAAAGAAAAGCAGAGATTCCTTCTTGTTATGATATTATTGCTGGTGGGTTGTCTCTTTATTGGAGATAAGATGTCAGGGTTTTTTTTTTAAGCATCTTTTTTATAATTTTGTAGCCTGAATTAAAAAGTCACAATTCAGAGAGAAGAATTAGAGAAATGACTGTAGAATCCAGATGAAAAGATTTTCTAATTTAAAAGAAAGAAAATCTGACTTTCGTATCTCTTGAATGTAATTTTCTTTTAGGGTTTTTCGGGCTACATGGAAAACGTGGTGCTCTATAGTGCTACCTAACTCCAAATTGTGGTTGTCTATCTTGGCCTCATGTTAGGATGAGACCTACATGTAGAAAATTTCACTTCTATTTCCTCCCTTCCCCTGTTTCAGCCTTCTAAAAGAAAAGAAAAGTGAACACGAATGGTGAAGTGATGAGCTACAATGTGTTTCAGGAAAAACCTGTAGGAGAAATTAGAAGAATGCAACAAAAAGCAAATGCTGGACCACGGCCTTCCTCAAGTTCTTGTCCTTGGCCATCCTGAGGAACACGGTACTGCTTATGAAAGTGCTCATTGATCCATTTCTTATCATTACATTGAAAGTAAATGTTACGGCAGATTTTTGTTAACATTACAACTTATACTTGCTTTTATCAAGATGAAACCACCTAAAAACAAACACTGATTGCCAATCAGAGGTTTTGGGCCATCAGCCCAAAGGTGCAAGCAACTGCACCTTGTTTCATACAGTTCAGCACTATGAGCCAGGTAGTGTGGGGGGTGGATGGTTGGGAGGGTATTTTTAGATGATGGCTAGCTAGTAGTGATAGATAAATTTAGTGAAAGCTGAAGTGATAGACAAAATTATTAGTAACTGTAAAAAGGATCGTGCAATCCTTGTTCCAGAAGTAACAAGGCAAAGTCAGATGAATACACTTTGCTTTGCACATAGAAGCGTAAAATCATTTTAGTTAGAAAAGACCCTAAAGATCTTTGAGCTCAACAGTTTACCAAATCATTCCAAGGATGGTGACAGGACAAGAGCAAATGGCCTTAAGTTGCACATGGGGAGATTTAGATGGGAGATTGCATTGGATATTAGGAAAAAAATTTCTTCACCGAGAGAGTTCTCAAGCATTGAAACAGATTCCCCAGGGAAAAGGTTGAGCCAAGGTCCTTGGATGTGTTCAAAAAGCGTGTGGATATGGCATTTGAGGACATGATTTAATGGTGAACATGGTGGTGGTACAGGGTTAATGGTTTGACTTGATGATCTTAAAGGTCTTCTTCAACCTTAACAATTCTGTGATTCTTTTTGATAAAAAATTGATGCTAGACTTGCTACCTAAAGAGCTGAAAAGTTAAATGTAAACAAGTGTTATTATTTTATTTTTAAGAAGTTCTGTTTTCTTCCTTTATTTGAAAATCTGAAGAGATCAGGAGAACTTTTGTAGAGCTGGCCATTGGTTTTCTGGGTTTTTGAGTTTGTTTGGGGTTTGGGGGAGGCTATTTTTTGTTTTCTTTGTGTTTGGTTTTGGCTTTGGGTTTTTTGGGTTTTTTATTCCCGTTTTCATTCTCAGAAATTTATCTCCTAATTAAAGCAAAAAAATTATAATGAAATATTATTTTTTTCCCCTAGTCAAGCAGTTAAAAAGAAGAAAAGAATAATTTAAAAAGTAAATTTTTTTAAATATAGAAAAAGAATTTTGGTGAAAAACACTTTCTAGTTGTTCTGCCTTGTGTGTTCCTAAAATTTAAGCGAAACATTTTTATGAGGTAATTATTTTCTGGAAAATATGTACACAGTTACAATTAAAACTTGACATTTTCAAATTCTTTTGCATCTTTTGTTTTATTACTGTATTCCAGTGCTATTGGAATCACTATTCATACAAAAGTCAAAAGATGAAAACATGCACTTCTAAATTGAGTCTTTAAAAGTTTACTGATAAGCAAAACAGGAAAGATCTACTTTAATAATAACAATATAAATCAACTGTTACAATCAGAATATTTAGAAAGAGCTGCACTACCACCAAAATTCAGATCCTTTTATAGTATTTCAATTTCCACAATCTTTTAGCCTGCTGTTGTCTTTGTTTTTACTACTTTGAATACATTAATTTTCAGCTGGTTTAAATTGGATACTTAAATTAATGCATTGTCAATTTGCTCTTATGGCAGAATGAAATTAAAGTAGGAAACATAGATGCGTTGTAATGATAATATAGTTTTAAAGATGCTCCTGATTGCCAAAAATACACACTGTCACTAGCCAAATAAACTTAATGACACTCACAAAATAGTATTGGTGAAGGCTATTAACAAGATGTTCTCTTTGAAAGTCAAATTGTTGTGCAAGAAGAAATTGTATTATTGAATTAAACTGGCTGAATGCACAGCTATTACTTTTGCAAGTATTTCAGATAAGGCAAATACAAGAACAAGATGTAATAGTAACAATTAGTATTGCCACATTCTCAAACAATCGTTTCCTTGGTATTTAAATTTGAAGTTCTTGGGGTAAAAACTGGAAAATACTGAAACACTTTTATAGTGTTTAAACATTAATTTTATTGAATGGGGATGAAATCAGTAGGCAAGAAGTCTGAAATTTAAAATGTCAATTTTTTTATCTCCAAGAAGCACTTCAGTGTTTGATAATAGCTTGTCTGATGGTCTCTTGTTCATGCCAAATAGCTACATTGACAGCTTTTGGTAGCCATGCTTATGTATCATTATATCAGATATCACTGCTTCTCAGGTCTGAACTTGTGCTCTTCATCACTGAATTGTTACCTCACAATGAACCAGTGAAGTTATACAGCAAGTTAAGGGCTGTTTTTTCAAGAAGATCCTTTCTCCTTTTTGAATTTCTGAGGTTTATTCCCAGAATCTAGTTGAAATAATTTGAATTATATACATGTTTTTCAGTTTTGCCCTTCCAAAATTTAAAGCTTCTCAGATATCTGCTAACGATAAGATTTTTAGGCTGCCATTAAAACTCTCAAGTCTAGGGTTACAATTCAACTTTGTTTGAGTGAGAGAACATATGTGGTAGAAAATTTTACTTGACTATTTCTTTCTGAGAGCATAAGCATCTTCCTATGTGTATTGTATGTGAAGGTCACATTGTGCCCATTTGTGTCAATGCAGAAAAAAACTATGCCTAGCTGAGTTCTGTGACAATAAAGCTGTAAGAGTTTGGTGCAAAAGTCCCAGAGTAGGAAGGACAAAACCAGCTGTGTTCTTGGCACTTCCTCTGTTTTGTCTGTGTCCCTACAAACATACTTGAAAAATATTCAAGGTCCTTTTGCACACATGTTAGGAGTTGCCGCCTGGTATCATTGTTTCAAACTCAGTCTCAATTTTGTTGCAAAAGTATTAAAAAAAAACATAATGCAAAGGGTGTGAATTAACATTTTAAAATTCAGGTTGGAGTGTCTCACATGAGAGCTGTTAAAAGACTGGGGGTGTGTTGAGTGACTGCTTTGCACTTCTGGACACAACATGCTTGGGAGCTGCAGTTCTGTCACCAACAGTCCAGCAAGGTCTTGTCTTGCTAAGATCAATAAGTATATGGACAAAACAAAACCCTGGGACCATGCTTTCACAATGCAGTTCAATAGCCATCTATCCTTTTTAACAGACAGTGGAAAACACCGTGTAATTGTGTGGCTTATTTTTGTTTAGTAACTCAGCTACTCATCATTTTGCTTCTTCTGCTTAGAGATCGTGTACTGTCTCTGTAGTTTGAAAATCATTTATCTTTGAATGCTACAGAGCACTTTGCACTCTTTTAAAAATACAAATTTGCTTAATTCATTTAACTAGAGAGAATCATCTTCCTCTGGAGACTAGTGGAAGAAGTCACTTCTTTCACATCAAACATTTTAATCATTATGATTGAGATTGTCACCAGTGCTTGCTGCTGAGAGGTGTGTCTTTTTCCTCTCTCTAAGTCTTTGTTACTTTAGGAGGGTTATATTCCAGTGATCTTTTTATTGATGTGTTTGGGCGTACATTTTTATATCTTGGGGCAAATCACTGGTTTGGGTGGGGTATGTGCATGCATGTGTGTGTGTTGGTATTACACTCAAGCAGTTACTCCATAAATTGGAGTAGAGAACATATATTACAAGAACTACCAAGATATTTGTTTCAAAGTGTAGTAAAGGTGCAGCAATTTTTCTGACATTTTCAGATTCTAGACAAATCAGTCTAAATCTTTTTGATGAATTGAGGCAGAAAAAAACCCCCATAAACATAACAAACATCTGATATGACATAAATAACAAGAAGCAGGGATTCTGGAAGACATTTCTTAGTATAGATACTAAAATTCTTAATATAAAGTCAAAACTGGATATTACCCTACAAATTTTTTTTTTGTATTTCTTATTTTTGCCATGAGAAAAATATTTTTTAACATTAAGTTGTCCTATAATTCTCGATCAATAGTACACATGCACATGACACCAAACTTTTAATCATCCCCAAGCCATATATAAAAGTTTTAATTGTATTTGTTCAATGCAGATCTGTTCACAGCAGAGCAAGCATGAGATGGTCTACCAAGATGGGTGAGACAAGTGGGACCCTATTTTATGACAAAATTAAAGTGAATCTCTTTGAAGCACTGTGCTTGAGTGCTGTAATAGCATGAGCTGACATTTCTAAATGACACAACCTATGTGGTTTCCAGTAGCATTTTATTCTTTTGAGTCAGATCTGGAAGAAGCAGAATAATTGCCTTGGGTATTGTTCTATACTCTGTGTCTTTTGGCCCAGACTACTTGGTTTGATGGAAGTGTAGGGATCTGCACTGCAGTTTATGATGTGGGTAGGCCCCAAAAGAATTTGGTTTATTTGTTCTACCAAACAGAGGTCAAGAGAGATCAAGACTGCTTGCCATAAATATGTGAGGGAGATAAATGCCAAAGAAGGAAAAAAATCAGAACAGTTTAAGCTAAAGGACAGTGTTGGCACAAGAACAAGCTTGTTTAAATATCCTTGAATGAGTTTAGACTCCAAATGAGGACAGATTTTCCGGCCAGCAATAAGGTCCAGAATAGCTTTCTGGCAGCTAAGATAAGTGGGCATGAAGAATATTAGCTGTTGTTTAGATGAAGTGCAATCCATTTATGAGACTGTTTTAAGCAATCAACTGAAACAAAAGAGAAAACATAAGCTCAAGAGGACTTCTTCAGTTGTCATATCACCTTCTCCCCTTCCCCTCCCAAATGACAGAGACATTAAACCCCATTCACCACACTTAACCTTTAGCAGAATCTGCTCCTTGCAGCTCGTTGTGCTGACAGTGGAGAGAATAAGTAACATGCAGAAAGCTGTCCATTCACTAAAACTTTGAATCATCCTGAGCAAGTATCCTCACTCTTTGCTTTTCACATATAAAGCACAGCAAGAATCTATACTTAAAATAAGTACTTAAATTTAGTCATATCAAGATAAGCATTGTTACCACATTTCTGGTTTATTCTCCATCTCTTAATTATTTTTTTACTATATGGTTAAACTACAGTCTTGTCAAGAAGTTGTCATGGTTTCAGGCTCACTGCACTAGAGGCTCCTTAGTAACTAAATACTATCAGTGCACCAGAGAATTTTGAATAATTACAGAAAAATGCTATTTAACATGTAATGGTTTCATGTTTTTAGGTTAGTATTTTTTCCTCATGTGGTGTCATGTGGAATATGTTAAAAACAATATTTAACATGTTTGCAATTTAACCCTATTTTCAACGATAAACATGAAAGACAATTTTCTGATGTCTAAGTAATAATGAGTACAGCAGACACTAATGGAAGTCTGACAAATATTTCAACCTAGCTAAGTTGAAAGAGCTTAAAAGAAAATTCTTAGCACCAGAGAATCTGACAAAGCAGCAATTACATTTTCAAGACTATAACTGATTCTCTCCAAACTCAAGGCAAGATTTTGCAGCCTGGGTCAGATATATCGTAAATAAATGATGACTAAAGTTCTGCTGGATAAGGAAACATCCAACTGTGAACATTTAATCTCCAATTAAACTTTTAAGAGGAAAATTTTAAACTAGCATAGCATTAAATTTAATAAAACATAAAGGTCAGCATTTACCAGACTTATATGCTTAGCTGTTTTACCCAGTGTACCTCTGCAGTATGCGTTCCTGTCTAGAAACACTACTTAAAAAGGCTCCACCTTCTCTGAACAGTGGACTTGATGAGACACAATATCTGAAGAGATTTAAGACTCTGAGCATCAGTAAAGCCACTTCTCAGTTTTGCTGCATTTCCTGCAGCAAGGAATTTAGTAGCATTTCAGCATTATTTGTCTGCGTTTGCTACTCAGTATTCCCACTGAGGCCACTCCAAATTTGTCTTGCAATACCATGAAGACTGGTTTCCCTGTTCAAAACATATAGCTACAATTGCTTTAGAGTTACCTTGCTGCTCATCCAGCTGCTTAAGAACATCATGATTCCATCATGGGAGGACTATGCTGGGAGCACAGTGGCACTGCTGCAGTGTTTACACAACTGAGTTTCAGTTGTGTTTACACAACTGGCAGATCTGTATTTCTCCAAATCTAGACTGGGATCAGATATATCAGGTATGATCAGATAGCCCAGAATTTTTATACTCCTCTCAGAGAAATGTCAGTGCTAATGAGGCGGTGCCCAGAATCAAGTCCACATGGTGATGTGTCTCAAGTGGGAAAATGTATTTTGACTTCAGATCATACACTCTGAATTTCTTACTAGTCTCTTTAACCACAATAATGCAGTATTATCTGGCCATGCTCCAGTAACATTGGTAATAGCTACAGGTGAAGATTTCCCAAGCTTCCCTCAAGACAGAAACTCATTTCCTTATTACTGCATAATGAAAAGTTTGTAAAACCTCTGGGAGGAAAAACAAAAGTCTTGTTTTATCCAAACAGATCGTCCATCAGAATGAACATACAGTACACTTTAAAACCAATAATTAGCCGACCATCAAGAAGGAAGTAAAAAATAGGCTCAGAGTATGGGTGCTTCAAGAAACAGAAACAACATATCGTGGAATATACTTTACAGATTTCCAAAATATGAAATGTAATTATCCAGTGATAATTTGACCCTAATGTATTATTAAATCTTGAAGCTGAAAATTAATTATTACTATCAAGACTAATTTGAATCTAGGGGAAAAAGAAGGTGAGCTATAATCTAACAAATTCAAATAAATGTGCTCTTCTTGATATAGTTCTGCAAATAGATGTGAAAGCTTTCTTACCTTCATTACCTGCACAAGCCAAATCTATTGGTAACTAACCAAATATATGAGGATTTTATTAACTCTATTGGCATGTGTGATACAATCTCAATGCAAAGAGAAGATGCAGAGTCACAGAATAGTAAACCATAACACTGAATTGTTAATCGAATTTTCTGCTCTTACAAGTCAAATCCGAGGTGGCAGAAGAAATCTAGGTATCTTTCGTTATTTTAAATGCTGTTTCTAGGACATCTAAGCCTAAAGGCTGTGCTTTGCCTCAAACTACTGAAAGGCATATGACCAAATTCTTTCAGGATTCACTTCTTACTGTGGCTACAGCCTTCGGGGTGCAATCAACAAACTTTGTCCTACATTCTTTTTGCATTTGCCTCACTCTGTCACCTATTAGTTACTATCTATTTTTGAAGATACACAGCGTATTACACAGATACACAGGTGTATATACATTACACATATACAGAAATGTATAAAGACTTGCAGACAGTCATACAAATTGTGATGAAATTCAGCCTTTGTCTTCTGTTTCTTAGTCTGCACACAACAGCTAGGAAAATATAGAGGAGTATTTTTATCTTTATTATGTCAAAATAATACTGAAGTATTATTATAACCAAAGCTATATGTTCATAGCTCATTCCTCTTCAGCTGCTCTACTCAGCACTCTGCCTCAAAGGAGCATCAACCCATCACAGAGTTTGAAATGTCCACTTTTTTTTTTTTTTTTTTTTTTTTTTTTTTTTTTTTAATTTATGGGACTTAAGTTCATGCTGACTTTCCAGTTCCTCCATGGGAAAGATAAGGTAATTAAATAGTCATACTGTTTCATTCTTCTTTCTTTCATCTTTCATATTACCTTTGGGGTAGTAAAGAAAAACAATCAGTTTCCACGATTGATCCCTTTTGCTCTAAGAATATTTAAGAGGATATGCTGGGACTAAAAAGCCAAACCCTTATGTGTCCAGGCATTGATTTTAGCCACACTCAGAGTCACTACTCTATTATACTCTATTTGAACATATCAATCTGGGACGGGCACAATCTTTAGACAGCTTAAAGTACATGAGACAAAAAGATCAGAAAGTCTACACATTTGAGCTTTTGTAGTGGGTAACCCCCTACTGATCTCTATTAAAAGAAGGGGGGTGAAGCAGTGTTCTTAATTTAGCATAGAAAATTAAATGGCCCTAGGCATGGACCATTTGTTATTTATCAGATGTTCAGGATGTTTTCTGGAGTACACTTTTCACTACAGATTGGATCACTGAGTGTAATGGCAAATATTCCATAAAAAAAAAAAAAAAATCCAAGTTATTTCTAGGTTATCATTATGTTTCATGATCCAATGGAGGGTAAACAGCACCAAATAAGATCACAGTTAAAATTTCTGTTTAGCAAAATGAGCAAATCAGTACATGAGACCATGTCAGCAATAGATTTTCATGCTTTCCCACCCAAATATATATACATGATTAACAGGGTCATGTTCCAATTAGCAATCCAGGGAGCTGGTGCAGCCAAGCCAAGTGGAATGCCAGACACCCTCCAGGCTTGAGATCCTGCCAACCAGCATTCATTTCAGGCTCTTGGGTGACAAGAGTATGACACCCCACAACGGCATCCCATGGGCAAGAGTTACAAGGCATCAACAAAGGTTAAGAGAAGAAATGTCTGCATATTACACAACTGACATCCTGTAACTCCTTTGCACAGCACTTCTCCCTCGTAGCCTATTGACAACAGCCTTCCAGCACTGCTGCCTTGCTTCTCGTTATGTCTGGAGACAGACTTCCTTACAGGGGAGCACTTACTGGCCACATGGTGTATTCTTATCAGAAGAACCTATTAATTTACTAATTTAGAGAATTTCAGAGAGCTTGGCTTGGACATTCACTTTTCCTTCTCTTTTATTTTTTCCCATTGCAGAAGACAACAAAGAAAGCCAAGTAACAGACCAACAAAAAGGCAGTAGATACAAAGATTCTGGTTATCTATCATAGGTCACTGTTCATTGAGTGTTACAATCCCAAGTCTTCATTTTACTATTCTTTTTCTACCATTGTACTTGTTGGAATATCTCATAGGGAGAAAAAGAGCACTGGAAAAGCAGTCCCCAATAAATCCATATTCTGTGGTCATTCAGAGAGGCTTTAATCTCATTTGTGTCCAGTTCTCTTCTGGTTTGGATACAGAAATTTAATGACTAATTAATTTTTCTGAGCATATGTTTACTGACATTAACAGGTATGTATGTTGTGAACTACAGATTTTTATGGTGGAAACCATGATCATATCTACAGGGTGCACTGTTAAAATGCATTTGTTGATGTGAAAAAAATATGCAACTTTCATGATACACACAATAAATTTTAGTTCCCTGATGTACTGCAATGCAAGGTGAAGAATAAAAGAGAGAGACTAAAAGGGAGAGACGTTTAGAGCTTCATAGCACAAAGTATCTGCTGTAGAATCTCTTGCTTGAGCATTGGTCTTATCCCAACGAAATTTAAACAGGGTGCCTAAAGTAGAAAAGCAGTCCTGGCAGGTGATACTATGGCAAGAGAAAGATCTTGCTGCAGGTTTATACAGATATAAATAAGTTATAATTTCTTTGATTTAGCAGCAAAGGGAGGATAAAGTGACTACAATCTTCAAGGATGTTCTTTAAAGAGTGTGTAGGTTTGCAGAGTTTCTAGGCAGGAGTTTCAGTTGTTAGAGGTTATTTACGAGTTTTTTTTCTTCTCCTTGTTAACTTAGGAAAAAATTTTTCTATAAAGGTGCATTTTCAGTATGGTGGAATATTTTGGCTTTCAATATTTAAAATGCTAATGTTTTTAATGGAAAGCAGTTTTCACAAATCATACACATATTACAGTGATGTCAGCTTGCTCATAATAGTTAAAACTCTAAGATGTATTTAACCAATATTTCCTTGATGTGGGACTATCCCTGACAGAAGGCTTAATTTAAGAAAAGAAAGAGAAAAAGAAAAGGAAATCTTAATTCAAACTCAGTTTTATGTTTTTATGAGGTCAGAATCTACAGTGTGGTAAAACATCACTTCTTAGATGGAAGTGTAAAAAATGTAAAAAGCAATGTAAAAAATGAACCATGCCTTCAATTCAGTGTTTTCCTTCCTATGAAATCCAGTAGCTGATTGATGGGGGATGTGAAGAGGGATGTTGGCTTTTTTCTTTAATGACAGAAATTAATTCAAATTAACCACACACAAAACTAACAAGACAAGACTGAAATTATATTATTCTAAGTTTACTAGCAGGTGTTGCAGGTATAAATAGGTTGCAAGATCGTTGTTTTATCTTCCTTGAACCATTTTGAAAGATCGGAAAAATTTTACAGACTGCTATAACACCTCAATTATATACCACCTTAAAATCATTATTCTTAGGCTGTACTGATTACCCTGCTTTTTAACAGCAATCCACAACTACCAAAGGTGGATTGGCAAGATTATTATGGGAGATACAAGGTTCTATGGGCAAATAAAATGTGTGATCATTTATTTGGCACAATTCTGTGGCATCAGCAACAGATTCATTTGAACAGTTTGAGATTTCAGGTCGTGAAATGAGTGACACTAAGAACACCTGTGAGAAATGCTCATTGATAGTATCTTTCTAAACTTTGAAACACATTCAAACACTTTTTTTTTGTTTCTTTTTTTTATATATAAAAATAAAAGTGCACTTGAAAAAGTATCAAAATTTGTTTGGTACATGTCTGAAAAAAAATCTTTTTATTTTTACCATGACTGCACAGAAGTTTTTTTATGAGCTAGAAAGTTATTTTCCTCTGCTGTTTATACATGGAAGTCTCATGGTAGAATCATGCTCATGAGGTAAATTCTGATTATAAATTTTATTCCTGGAAATACTGTGCCTCTCCTGTGAGACTTTCAATATAATGGTAAGAAAGCAGCCAGCAGTGATGCTATTTGTTTGGAAATGAGTTGTGCAGCCTTCTCCAGATTTTGACTTCAGAACAGAAATGTAAATGTTAGGTATATTTGCTTTATATGTTTGGCTCTCCTTTGTTTCAGTCTTAGAGAGACTTCCTCTTTTGACTGCATGACAGTGACTGAAAAAGTAGTTTCTGACGCTTCCATAAAAGTTTAAAGATACATTTCTCAGAGACAACTATCTATTCTTCTTATAACTAAGAGAAAGTCTCTACCTTTAGCTCATCTTTCAAGATCTCATTTTCTCTTTTCAAATTGTTCTATGGGTCCAAAAGCAAGTCAACAGCAGCATTAATGTTTCCAAGAACTGGTGTTTCTAGTAGGTATACCTCTGATTTTAGGAATGCAAGGAAGGAAATTTGGGGTTGGTGGTTTTTGTTGTTGTTGTTGTTGTTGTTGTTTTGTTTGGTTTTGTTTTTGTTTGTTTGTTTGGGGTTTTTTGTGTTTGTTGTGTTTTGCTTTGTTGTGTTTTGTTTTTGTTTTTGTTTTCATCCTCATATTTAGTGGTGGAATTATACAGAAATACAAAATCATACTAAAAAAAATGGAAAGTGAACCATTCTGAACAGAAAGATGGTCAGTTAAAATGAGACAGAAAATATGTTCCTCCCAAGGGAAAAATGTAGAGGTATTAGAGAGTCACTTTGCGCTGTCAATTGTGAGTACTGTTCTCCCTTTTGAAAAGGTGAAGAAGCACATTGGAGATTGCACAGACACAGATGAGCAGGGAGACCAATAAGGGAGTGTCAGGCAGAGAAGCATGGGAGAACATGCACCTGAGTTACAAAATGTTTCAGGGTTATCTTTTAATTGTTGTTTTTGGGCTGCTTGTAGAAGCCTGGAATGGGAATAATTTTATCAGATGTATATATATGCAGAGTAATTCTGCATCTGAGCCTGCCATATGATGCTTTAATTGAATAATAGAGAAAAACAGGTTTTCTTAGGTGCATTTCATCTTCTACAGTACATATCAAAAATTTGCTAAAAGGGAAGTTAAAGGTAATTAGCTTAGGTGAGCACATTTATGCTATAAACTTTTAAAGCTAAGTGAGATAAATTCCACCTTGCATTTTTGGAAACTTTATTTTCCTTTTCAAGAAAAAAGAGAGTTTTGAGAAATCAATTTGGTTTAGTCATAACTCTAATTTCAGTAAAAAAATTGATTGAGAACTGAGGACTAGCTCTAAAGGGCACATTAAATCTATGCTAAAAGACTGGTTTATATACATTTTTAATTTTGATTAGTTGATTTTGATTTTAAACTAATTGACTTTAAACCCATGGATTCCTAGAATATTTTATATGACCTTAAAGGTCATCTAGTTCCAACTCCTACTCTATAAGCCTGTGCACCTTGCACTAGATCAGACTTCTCCAAGACCCGTCCAGCCTGGTTTTGAACATGTCCAGGAATGGGGCTTCCAGAACTTCTCTGGGAAACCTGTTCCATTGCCTCACCACACACAAGGTAAAGAATTTCTTTCAAATATCTAATCTAAGCCTACCCTCTTTCAGTTTAAAGCTGTCATTTCCTGTCCTGTCACTACATGACCTTGGTGGTTTTGTGTTTCACTGTATATTTTCTGCAAATTCTCTTGAACATTGTATATTGTTTACTACATTTTTGGAGCTAAATTAAGTGGTGGGTAGTTTCTCACTGTGCCCATGTCTTTTTCATCTCTAGATAATGGCAGTGCATTGGCTGTTTGCAGTCATAAGGGTCTTTTCTGCCACTTAGTGAACTTGTGAAACTGTCATCTACTGCTAGACTTTCCAGCTCAAAGCCCACAATGTTGCTATTCAATCTTGTTTTTCAAAGATATTAAAAGTGCATAACCTCAACATATTTACTATAACCTTCTTAATATATATATGTATACTTGTATTTATTAAACAGTTTTACCATTTGACATTCTGATGAAGATTTTCATATTGATTTAAAATAAGACTCTAATTTTGTTCCTATTAAATTAAGTTTCCATAACCTTACTATTTTCAACAGTGCAGAAGGTGGACCTTAAATACCTCATTTGTTCTTAAGCTTTAGTGGTGCTGCCCTTGTAGCATGGGCTAAAAACTTGCAGTTCATCTAATCTCTTTTTCAATATCTGCTTTTACCTTAAATAATCCTAATTTGCTTTATAGCCATTAGGAAAGTAGAAGCATTCATAGGTCAGAGCAGTGACCAATTTAGGCCAGTGAGCATTAGACATTGCTTCAGAAGAATAAATTTCACTTGAGAAGTGTCAGGCCCTGTTCACTAGACCAATCCATGAGATTAGGAGAGATGTAGGTATCAATGTCATAGACCTTCACAGTAAATTCAATTTTCTAAATAGTATTTAGTACCAGCTGTGATGTCCCAAGGTACTCACCTGGTCTGCAACTGCCAATCCAGAATCGTGAAAATCTCTTTTACTTTGTCATATGTCAGCACCTTACAAATGGCTCAGCTACTCTGTAGATCCCTAGATGAATGTTTTAGATAATTGAATTATACTCCTACTCTCATCTCTCTCAGATCTCTCCTACAGGGCTGGCTCAGCTCCATGGTGAGATATCTATGTGTCTATAGGCAGATGTGTGCATGTGAAGTAGTCTAAATTGCAGCCATCAGCTGGGGTCAAATTTATCCAACATGACAAAAGTTGGAGGTAGACTTTCTGCCCATTTTGAAGTAGATATTTGGGCTTGAATCAATTGCCTCAGCAGATTCATCTAGTGCAAGCTGAGGGTCTTTAGGGAATCTTGTTTGACCTTCAGAAGCTGATCTGGAAATGTCTGGTCTCTTTCATGTCCTGTGCCCCAACTGCCATTATTTGTGCAGGCGTACTGGATAGTCTAGCAAATCCACTCTGTCCTCACTGGAAGACTATGTAGGAAAGCTGTTATTCTGTGAATTCTTTTTCTGAAAGAAAACATATAAATCCCACTCCAATTTGTGCACTCAAAATTAGTTGTGATTTCAAATTTTTGTTTCTAATGTCTATGTCTGTGCTCTATCACTTAAAGTCTACTTATTCTATATTTACTGCCTTTTAATATGTTTTTTGTCTTTGTTCATATTAATCTGCTCAGTGCAGTCAGATTAATGCAGGATTTTTGAGTGGTTTTAGTTTATTTTTCAGCTAAGCTATATTTCTCGCTCCAGGCTTATTCTTAGTTACCTTCAGAAGTGAGGTCTCAAACTTGAGATGATGCTAGCCATGGCAACAATGTTCTTTTACTTCGGGGCACATTTCCTAATCATGCTATGAGCATGTGGTGACTGAGGTGTAGTCACCTCATTCAATAGCTCCACAATCACAGCTTACATTTTGTCTGTGTGTATGTCCCTATCACCTGCAGTTTTACATCATTATAGTGTTTTCCTTAACACTGAAGCATAAACTAAAAACAGGGGAGCCATGACCTCACCACAATGAAAAAAAAATATGCCAGTAGAGTAAGATTCCTGCTCTGAGTCTTTTCTCACAGTATTGAAAAATAAGTTTCACATGAGAATCCCCTCATCATGAAATTAGATTAAACTTTGCAACTCCTTTTTCCAAAGTGGCTGATCATGTATGACCTTATGTGGTACCAGGTGATTGCCTCATAGCTTAGTGGAAGGCAAACATTTGCTGCCAAGCACAGCTACCCTCAGCTGAGCCTGAACCAACTCATTGTCCCCATCATACTGTATTTCTTGAAAATCATGGAATCATAGAATTATTTAGGCTGGAAGAGATCTTAAAAATCATCAAGTTCTATCCCTCCCCACCATGGATAGGGTTGTCTTTCAGTAGGCCAGATTGCTCAGAGGCCCATGTAGCCTAGTCTTGAGCATGTCTGGGAATAGGGCTTCCACAGTGTCCCTGGGAAACCTATGCCAGTTTCTCACCACCTTCACGGCAAGGAATTTTTTCCAAATATGTAATCTAAACATAGTCTCTCTCCTTCAGTTTAAAGCTATCAGCCCTTTTCCATGCCCTTGTGAAAAGTCCTTTATTAGAAGCTGGAACATGATGTAAGGTCCTTCTCTTCTCCAAGCTTAAAGAAAGAAAGAAATCAGAAAAAAAAGAAAAAATGAAGAGAGAGGGAGAGACAAACAGATAAAGCAGAATATACCCATGGATCCAGTGGCGTGTCACTGGTTCTTCTTCACCCTGGGCCTCATAAGGAGCAGAGTAAGGGCAGACATGGATCCCTTCTCTGTGGTGACCAGTGACAAGATGCAAGGAAATTTACCTGAAGCTGAGTTAGGGAAGGTTTAGGTTGGATATTAGGAAAAAAGTTCTTCACCCAGAGGGTGTTTAGGCACTGGAACAGGCTCCCCAGGGAAGTGGTCACAGCACCAGCCTGACAGAGTTCAAGAAGCATTTGGAGAATTCTCTCTGGCATGATTTGATCCTTGGGGATTGTGCTGTGCAGGGCCAGGTGTTGGAATTCATGGTCCTTGTGGATCTCTTCCACCTCAGCTTACTCTGTGATTCTTCTTGGTGGAGGTCTCAAGTGTTGTTCAAAGTTTGTCACTATTTATACATTTTAACAAAGGAATTAATGCTCATTGCCGACACATTTCTTTTATTCTATTGGTTAAAGGATTTCCGTCCTTCTAATGCTGATTATTCCCATGCTGAGTTTTCCTCTTGAGTGTTTTGAGTCAGTAGGTTTCTTTAGTCCATGGTTTGTGCTTGGTGGTTGCATTCTGCCCTGTCAGAATTATCTTTTATTGAGTGGGAGTTGATTTCAACACATTTTCTGAGTTTGCTTTCCCTGTGACCCATACATTCTGTATTCTTTTTGTCCATTGTCAGTAATGCATCCTTCTCCTCCCGCTTTATTAATATTTGGACAATAGTGCCACCTTTATCTTATCTCAAGTTCCTGTCACAGTGGCTTAGGATAATCCAAGTTACATTTAGGCATATTTGAGGGAACTACAGTGGCCGCAGATGCCATCTGTCCCATAACCTGGGGTGATCTTTGTTTGGCTGTGATATGTGTCTGAGCAGTTGCTTCTTCACACTGTTTGCCACAGTGGGAATTTTTGTCTGGATGCATTACTGAGGAGGTGCCAGCCAGACATTGCCTCTGCCCAGCCTGGAATCGGCACCATCCTGTCACTCCATTCTATGCTTTTCTTATGGAAAAGTGGGCTAAACAGTCTGGAACAGGCAACAGTGTGTTTTATGTCCCTACCAATGGGTCTTCTTCAGTCTGCAGGGCTTTGAAATGGCTCTGCAAGGGTACCTCAGGCTTCAGAGAAAGTCTTCTCCTCCTGCAGGCCCCTGCAATCTCAAAACAGACTTGTAGGGGGAAAAATTTCTAAAGCTTGCTGAAAATCTACTAGGACAACTAGCACTAAACAGAAAGCTTTGGATTGATGCACAGTTTATTTTCTGACTGAAGTTTCTCCAGAACTGTGTGTTCCCCACTGTGCAAATTTATTACCCGCAGCCTTTGGGATTTGTTTGTTTCCCTTGCAGTTTATGCTGCTGACTATACTTCAGCTATGCCATCTGTTGTTCTTCTTTCCTCTTTCTTAGTGTTTCTTTTTCCCTGTGTCCTCATTCCAGGCTACATTAACTGCACTGTGTCTCAAAGGGTATTTAGGAACTTTCAGCTGTACTCTGCAACTGTCAAGTGCCAGTGCTGGAGAACTCGGAGTTCTTTTTCACATCCTCCAAAAAGTATGAAATGGCTTCAAAGTAAAAATTATTTTTAGCCTTCTGGTGTGTATCTTCATCTATACTTGATTCTTGCACCTCTATTGCAAAATGCATGTAGGATTCCTCTTTCTACCCCAAGGACAGATTTTCCTATCTCAGTATTGACAGCTCTAGAAAAAGAAGGAGGTTCTGTCATAGTTAGGATTTTTTTAGTCCTTAGTCACTGGAATCATCTAATGCAAAAAGAATTTTTAGCTTTTATTTTAAAACATATTTCCAGATCCTTTATTTGAAGAGATATAATGGAAAGCCTGCCACAAATACATCCAGTATGAACATGGGCTGGAAGATTGGAACAATGAATCAATAACTGAGAAGCAAAAATTTCTTAACTCTCACAGTTTCTAAAGAAATAATGCAACTGAATAATTTAAAAAATACAGTAGCTGTTTATCATCCACATTTTAAGGAATAAAAATCTGTTCTCAGGTGCAAATATTGAGGGACAGATGGAATAAAACTGAATTATTTCAATTTTTTGAGACTCAACTGGCTTCACACCATGTATGCTCTATATATAGTCTCAAATAGCTTGCTTTTTAAAGCAAGCCACAATCACTTTAAACACTTATGAGTGCATGGAGTGCTGGGAGGCTGTGTTAGAGTGGTAATGTGCATTTGCTCTATTGTTTGGATTCTTGTGTGTGCTTTGTACCTTATATCCTCTGTGCACAGCTTTATTTACCTCTTTGCAGTAACTAGGGTGACTTCATGAATCATAGTTTAAGAGGGAAAACCCACTGAGTTGCTTTAATAAGGAGACACTGAATAAAGAAGTACCTATTTTGTATATAGCTGAACAATAATAAACTTATGTCACAAAAAAATACCTTGCAATTTTGCAGAGTATCATATTTGCTTGTTTTCTTCCTTATAAACTATAATTTTATATTGAAACCCCAGTCTTTGGTGAGAAAACTCTTAGCACAAAAAGCCTGGCCCATTCATTCTTCTACTTCATATAATGACACAAATGGCAGCTGATAAATTGCAAAAGATTTGTCACATGGACAGAAATAGAAATGATATGAAAGGATAGAACATGGACTTGTGCTATTTACAAGGTCTTGTACTGTCATGTGGATTTCTTTAAAACACTATTTGATTTTTTTTATTGTAGAGATGGAGACTGGTACCCTTCACACAGCATTTTTCAGGTTTTAAAGCATAAATGTTGAAATCAGTTCCCTCAGCAGAAGAGGATAGCAAGTGTATTAATGCCAGTATTAGAAAACTTGAACAGCTTAACAAGTCAAACTATTTAAACTGACTGTATAATGTAAGCTCTGCTACACTGTAAATTATTGTCTTCTACCTTTTGAATATGGCGAGCAGTTGATAAAGCCCTCTGAGGAATTTGCCACCCCTCTGCTTATCCATCTGTCCTACCATCTCTGTCTTTTGGAGAAACAGCTGTCTTTAAATATTATACAGTAATTTATGCCAAAGGAATGCATGCATTACTGGAGTTAGTATTGTCTTGTGCATCCTAAAAGTGATTAATTTTTTAACAGGTTTCAAGAGATGCATTCATTTATCCAACAGGCTGAACAATAAGCATGGACTGTGGAAGGTAGGTTGCTTCCTGTTTTTCAGTTGTTAAATAGCTGATAAATCCCAATGGAAAAGTAAAATACTTATCCCACAGTTTCTGTCAGGGTCACAAAATCACAAATGCCGCTCATAAGGAAGAAATGGTAACAATGTCACACTGTTCTGAGCGAATGCATAGTGGATTAACTTCAAAGCTCAACAGTTTATTCCAATAAGAAAATGAATTTTTTTGAAAATGGAAACAATAATCCTGATACAATCCACAGTACTTATATACTGTTGGTATTGGATCAGTGTTTTTCAGCTGTGTGTTTTAACAAATAAGAGGAGCTATGAAACACTGAAGAGAGAAGCTAATTGTTCAAAATATGACACGTCCAGTCATTTAAATGGGATTCACTATCTCTAAAGGTGCAAGTTGACAATCTAAATTAGAAAGTTGGGAATTTTATACAAAGTCAAGTGTACTTCCCACTACAGCCTTCATGCATCACTAGAGAATAACACGAATCTCCTATGGATCTTGTATCATGTTTTTGAGCCTTGTGTAAATGCCTTAGGTGCACTAGGGCACCTTACATGCCATTACAGAGCTATCAGCTTATGAATGTTGATCTAGACAACCACAGTATAGATATCAACACTTGACCTGGTCAGCCTATTTTCCTATTCATGGAAGAAGAAATGCAAAAAAATATTAGGGCATGATTTGTATTACTGTGTTGTGCATAGTGAACTGCCTGCTAAAATGCTTATTGCTCCTTGCTGTATGAGCTTAGTGCTCAGCTCAGATACAGATTCACCCATGGTCAGATGAATCCCAGGTTTTTTTACGAACAAATGAAGAGTGCCTGTTGAAAATATTAAGGCATTGGCAGTCTAGATCCCCTTCTTGATTGAAAAGGTAACCCAGAGAAACTCTAATCTCAGAAAGCTTTGGCTTCCTTGTCACTGTGAGAAAGAAACAGATCAATCCAATTACTCAATTAGTATGAAAAGATGTGATAATATCCACTTATGCTATTTACTGGGTCCTTTTTTCATCCAAGTGGTTAGTGTGCTTGGATCCCTGAAGTGTGCTGCTATTCCTTTTGAAAGAAAATTAGTGGGCAGCAGACAGGAGAGTAGTAAATTACCTTAATCTCCTTTTAATTACAAATGTGCAGTTCCTGCAGACAAGCATTACTGGGTGGATGTTAATACCAGAGCAGCACAAACCTGGTGTGCACATTAGAAATTGAGAGGTAAAATTCCTTTTGCTTGGGCATCCATGTTTGGTTTTTTCTGCAGCAAAAAATCATACTTTAGTACAGCTTTTCTTTCTTCTTGTCAGCGGGATCCTTTCCTAGAAACTGTCATTGTGATGGCTCTTCCTAATATGAATACTTAAACGATATTTCACTCTTAAAGCATTTAGTGACTGTACTGGTTTTGACTGGGACAGAGTTAAATATATTCTTAGTAGCTGATATGGGGACATGATTTGTGCTGAACACAGTGTTGGTAACACAGGGATGTTTTCATTACTGCTGAGCAGGGTTTACAAAGAGTTAAAGCCTTTTCTGCTGCTCACCCCACCCCACCAGCTCGGAGACTGAGGGTGCACGAGGGATTGGGAGGGACACAACTGGGACAAACAGCTCCAGCTGACACAAGGGATGTCCCATAATGTATGACACATGCTCAGCAATAAAACTGGAGAGAGCAGGCTGTTGGGCTGGCATTTCTCTGGAACTAGGTGACCATTTGTTGATTTGTGCAGAGCAATTATTTTCTTTTGCATCACCCATTTTCCTTGTAGTTTCCTTTCCTTACCCTCTCTGTTGGTTTTTTTGTTTTGTTTTGGGTTTGTTTTTTTTTTTTTTTTAATTCAGTTTTTTAAAAAAATTATTAACTGTCTTTATGATCTCAAGCCACAAGTTTTCTCATTTTTACCCTTCCAAATCTACCCCCATCTTTCTGTGGGGGAGCAAACAAGTGGCTGTGCAGGGATTAGTTGCTGCCGTGTTTTAACCCCAGCCAGGAACTAAGTACCAGAGAGCTGCTCACTTTCTTCTTCCCTCTCCTGGTGGGAGGTGCAGCAGAATCAGGAAAAAAAATTAAAAGTCATGTGTTGATAAATGAACAGTTTGATAATTAAAACAAAGTGAAATAGTCTACTACTACTACTACTACTACTGCTACTGTTACTATTTGCAATGAAAAGGAGAGAGAGAGGAAAGTAAAACACACGAAGATTAAGTGATGCACAATAGAGTTCACCACTGGCCAACTGATGCTCCGCCCATGTCCAGCAGCAATCAGTGCCTTATGGCCTGTTTTGCCCAGTTTTTAAGGTGAACATGCCATTCTGTTGTGTGCCATCTGACTTCGGCTTGTTTGGGTCAGCTGTCCCACCCATGCCCCTTCCTAGTTTCCTGTGCCCCCTTCACTGACAGAATGCTGAAAAGTCCTTGATATATGGTAATCACTACTAAGACACAACCAACACATCAGTATGTTATCATCATTATTCCCATTTTGAATCCAAAATACAGCTCTATACCAGTTACCAGGAAAAAATCTAACTCCATCCCAGCCAAAATCTAGACAGCTGCCTACCAGAATTAAAATGTGACACTGACCCTAAATTACCGGTTGGTTTAAAATAAGTCATATTCATAGAATTCACTCCAATATATTCACTAATTTGAAACAGAGCTTTGGATTTGATTGCCATGTTTGTCTGTTCAGATTATGAGTATTCCTGGAGTAAAATCATGTTTTATTCAGCATTGAATACACATAAATTAATAATGTGTTCAAATTTGTTCCTTGGCCATCAGGTTTACGTGCTAAACTAGTTAACAACATCAAAATCCTTTATTGGCGATTATATACCATGCTGGCCAGAAAGTTTAAATGTATTTTCAGTGAGATTAGACCATTTACTGGAGAAGTCAAGCAATAATTAAAAGAAAAATAAAGAATCAGGGTGATTTCAGCAAGATTTCAATTGAAATCCCAGGTAGATTCCTGATTCCTTGTTACATATTCCCAGTAGACCCAGTGTTAAGAGCTTCAAGAGGCTTTGGGATAATATATCTGGTAGCTGCTTTAGCCTAATGTATGCTATTACATGAACTTCGCAGAATGTCAACTGGCTGATTTCTAGTTTGGTTGTGTCTTAATACACCAGCTCAGCAATTCATTCAAATTATCCCTTTAAAGAAAAGGGCATCAATAAAATTATACACTGTTAATTTAGCCATTTTTTTCCTACAAAGCTACACAGAACTTAAAGGGATAAAATAATTAGATGTAAATTAATGTTCAAATTTATATGTAGTTAATTAGAATACTTTGTTTTATGTACCTAATTTGTTTTTGACATCGTAACCTTTTAAAGGCCTGTCTTTAAAAATCCTAGAAACATAATAAAAACATTAATTATAATATAACATTTTTTATTTGCTCATACTTTGATTGCTAGACTGATTGGTATATTTAAAATTTACCTATCTTTGATAACCATCCCAATATATAAATTTTAATTAGCAGAGGTGTTTGCAAAACATAGAATAAAGGGAGTTTAGACAAATCCTGTAAAATTTGCAGTTTGTGACTCCAGCTAATTAATAACAAAATTAAGTTTGTATGTAGACAAGAAAAATCTTCAAGAAATTGTAAATCTAAACAACAGAAAATTCATGCCATGTCTGTCATTTTTATTGTGAGTCTGACCTTTTATTCTGGAATTTTCAGGCTACTGTCTAGGCTTCTTTTCACAACAATCAAGTGGCTGTGGAACACATGCAAATCCATTTTACAGTACATGACCAAGAGAGGAGTGTGACCTAGTCATAGTCCCTGCAGTGGATTCATACATGTGCCACTAGACTAACGTGATTTTAACTCAGATACAGATAATCTCAGACAGAAGTACTGGACACTACACCACAGAAGAAATATTCTTTTTATTTTAGATATTATCAGGTATGGAAATGTTGTATTAATAGGTCAAGGGAAGGATAGGCTGTCCCTTTTGTCCCCATGAATCAAGAAGTCATTCATTTCCATCTCAGTAATCTAGAAATGAATAATGATCTCAAATAAACATTTCTGGGTTTACTATGCAAATATTTTAGGCACTTAAATCATCACTATTAATTGTATTTTACACAATAAAAGCAATGTTTCTGCATGTTTTCAAAAAAATAGAAAAGGTTATGTTCTTCATATGTTGCTTATCATGCCCAATGAATGAATAAATAAATGAATGGAAAGGGGACAAAAGCATTAAAAAGACAAAAAAAAAATTAGCATCACCATTGTAGACATATGTCTATGGAGCCACTACATTTTAGGAGATACAAAAATGTTCAACTCATTCATCATTTAAAAATATCCATAGTATCAATGGAGTGCAAGGAAAGCTCATGTTTATGACAATAATGTTTCAATACTCACTTTGATGACTGTCTCTGGGAGATACTGCAGTGGGTTATTGTTTGGTTGGGTTTTTTTTGTTTTTTTTTTTTTTTTTTTTTTTTTTTAAGCTTGTTACCTGGTCTAAATTTCAGGGAGGGTAAATAACATGATTAGGCTGGGATTTTTGACAGTGATGGCACTTTGACAAGGGATTTTGTCTATAAAGATTAAAATGGTAATCGACATGACCTCATGGAAAATGTATCTTGTCAAACAAATGTGGGTTCTTTTTACACAATAGGTTTGGTTGATAACTGCAGTAGATGACTTCATTGACATAATGCAGTTATACTTCTATAAAGCAGTTTTCCTTGTCTTTCTTCCTTCTGTCGAGGATACTGCTATGCAAAATCAATGAAGCTTAAATATCAGCTATGAAAGATGTTTTAGCAAGTAATTACAAATGAAGTATCAGTGTCAACAGGATGCATAATCAGACGACCCTGAAAAGTTAGCTCTTGCTTTTCAACCTCTTCATCAATTATCTTATCAAATTTGCTGATAATAGATAATTAGTGAGTAAGAAATAATGGGCAAAGACCAACTCAACTAATTTATATTGCTGAAGGAAATTACTTTTCTTTGGACAGCATATGTTTAACAAAGCCAAATGAAAGGGCATGCAGCAAGGAACAAAGTGTGTAGCTCACACTTGCAGGATGAGAAATGGCATCCTGGTGTTCAGCAAAACTGACGGATTTAGAGGAAATTGTAAATAATTAAGTGAACATGAGCTAGCTGAGCAACAGCATAGTTAAGTAGGTGAATGTGCTTTTCAATGTATGACTAGAAAAATATTAAATAGAAAGGAGGAGGCCGTATTTGTGAACAACACTTGAGAGAATTTTGCTACCATGCCTAAATGCATTTTTTGGTGATTGTCTTTTAAAGGGATTGATATATGAAAATATCATAGGCAAAAATTACAATGGAAGAAGGTCAAGATTTGGGAAACTAGCAAGATACACCCAAGATAATATTATGAAGTCATTGTCTACAAGCTCATATGTGGGAAAAACCAATCCTGACAGGAGGCAGAGCTTGAACAAATTTAAATGGCCAGTGGTTGGAGCATTGCTAATTCAGAAGAAAACAAGAATCACCTCTTAAGATCATAGACTCATGTAATCATTTACGTTGGAAGGGATATCTAGAGGCTATATAGACTGCTGTCCAGTTAAGAGCAGTACTAACTTTAAATTAAGATCACTTTCAGCAAGGCCTTGAACACTCAGATTTGGAAATTCCTGAGGGTAGAGGTTTCATAGGCTTATTAGGCATCCTGTTCCAGCCCCTACCCATTTACTCTGCTATTTTTTCTTATATTCAACAGAAAATGCCCATGGCTTATAGCCATTGCTTCTCATCCATAGATTGTGTAGCGTTGTGTGGAGTCTGGCTCCATAATTGTTTTATTTTCTGTACATATTAAAAAGAGAATTTGGGTACATATCTAACACCACCATAACTGAAAATTAAACATGACTTGGTAAAAAAAAAAAAAAAAAAAGCCTCTATTTTGTAAGTGATATGGATGTGGTTTCCAAGAGGCTTAGGGTTCATCTAAATCATGAGCCTCATGCAGGAGTTGCTGGGTGAAATTCTGTGATTCCTACAACTTAATCTAGCTAAATTAAGTTTTAATTTACTGTAAAAGTTCATGATAGACATTAAACTCATGATGCTATGAAGTCAATCAATTGCAAAAATAGTTTGGTTGAGTAATTAACAAAACTAAAATATTTCTGGATAGCAAGGGAATAAAATCTTTCCTTGTCCTATTAGTTAGTGATGCTCTTCATTTTCCCAACAGCGCTGAGCTGGTAGATTCACTACTGATTTGGACTCTTGATACTGGTATTTACAATCTTATGGAGATTAAATTATAGGCTTGGAGTATAATGTTTGGACAGCACTTACCTTCCTATATATGTCTACGGGACAGAAAGCAATATCTTTTCTAGACAATGAATACTCTTTTTAATCAGTGAAGAGAGAAAAAAAGTATTGTCAGTTAAAAACAAAATCATGAACCAAAAGCTCAGATTCATTTTGGTGAGATTATCTTTACCTCAAAGTTCCTTCTCTTATCCACTGATCAGGAAAAAGAATACAGGCGAATGATTCAGGAGCTGATATAGTACACATCTAAGTAGGCATCTTAAGTTGTATGAGATGAGTTCCAGGAAAGATTGTGTAAGAAAGTAAATATTCATAAAGAAAAAATACACATAAACCCTGAATTCTCAGTTCATCAACTTAATCTTTATATTATTCTTCTCTCCTAAGTAGAGCAAAAAAGATGATGAAAGGACTAAAGGGCATGACTTATGAGGAGTGGATGAGGATATGAGTTTGTTCAGCCCAGAGGGAGTAGACTGAGGGGTCACCTCTTTGCTGTGTATCACAAGATGTTGATGTAGTGAAGTGGGAGGTGCTGTTCTTTCTGGTATTTGGTGATAAGCCACAAGGGGATGGCTGAAAAACTGTGTCAGGAAGAGTTCAAACAGGACACTGAGAAAAAATTCTTCACTGAAAGTATGAAAAACAATCAGAAAAAACTCTGGAGGTAAGTAGTCATGGCCCTTAGCCTCTCACTGGTCAAGAAGCATTTGGATGACATTCTTAGACATATGGTTTACCTTTTAGATTTTCCTGAGTGGAGTTTTGAACTGGACTTGATAACTCTTGTGTCCTTTCCAGCTCAAGATATTTAACAATCCTACGAATCTAATCTTTCGTGATCATGTATTTGGATAGATTGACATTTCAGCTGCTATTTATATTCCATGGCTCACAGTGACATTTTGAATAGAGACTCTGCTAGTGCATATACAGAAGAATTGTACTTCTTCAGCTCTTTGATCATAGTTTTATGTATATGCTGGTAATTATCACTTTGACTATTTCAGAATCTATTTAAAGACAGAATCAACCCTTTCATTCATTTGATATATTTTTCACAAATATTAATCCAGTTTTATTAGGGTTTAGTGGGAGATCAATTTCTACTCCAAATGCCTACCTTAACTAAAAATGCCTCTTATTTTCTGGAATAATATCTTTAATCTTGTATGTTTCTGAGATTATATCTGAAGTCTTCATTGGTATTAACCTCTATAGAAGGTAGTTAATTTGGGACTTTGTCCTGTGTTTTGATTAATATTTTTTGAGGCTTTTCTTGTTTAAAAAATGACTGCCTCATAAACAGGACCTCATTCTGTTTCACGGACCTACAAATCAATATTTACATTTACATTCTGCAATTAAATTACTCCTTTTAAATAACCTGCATGAGTTACAGATCAATAACTTACCCATGTATCTTTCCCAGCATGAAGATAATACAGAGTACTAAAGAAAGTGTTTATGAAGTTGTAATTCAATCAACATACAAATCCATAGAAGTAATAAGCACATTTTTGCATTTAAGGACTCATTTAATGTGAGGGGGTTTTATTGTGGTCTTGATTTCCAAGGAATATCTTTTAAAACTAATACAGTTATGTATTGTATATAATTAACTGTTGACATTCATCAAAATTTAGTAAGTATATTTAATAACCTAAAATTATAACATACAGTTTAAACATTGATTTTTTAATAAATACTTAGACCACTGTGTAACTAAATTTTCTCTGCAAAAATATTTCACTTTTTTTTTTTCTCATTGTTTTCATTGTACAATATATAAGTGTATGGTCATACTGTATCCATGTAGAACACATATGTATAATATCAGCATTACTAAGATTCACTTCAAATACGCAAAACCAAAGACTAAAAACCTGGCTTTAATCATCAAAATTTATAAAAGATTGCAGTTGAATAATTTTTTGAATAACTTCCTTTTCTTTGAGCATGTTTAATGCACTTTTCTTTAACTTTCTGGTTTCTTAGAAGCACTAAGCTAAAAGTGAAGATGTTAACTTTATTTGAAAGGGTATCACTACTAAGTTGCAACTCTTGCTTGAGTTCCAGCAGAATACATTAATGAATTAAAAAATAATTTTGTGGAAAGTACCCTACTACTATTTCTGTCTGCCTTCCTCTTTCTAGTGAATAACCTGTTCTTACTTTCTGTCTCCCTTTGCATATTAGAGCCTCCCTCTGTATTTCCACATTCTGATGCACCCTTTCATGGTATTTACTGTTTGTTCTCCCTTCTCTCATCCTCTGCCTTGAACTTTGAGACAGAGAATGTGACTTTGTTAACTGGGGAGTTTAAAGGCAGCATGTGCCTCTCCAAGAAAAGTACTCAAAACATTTGTGTATCCTTGCTACCTCAGAGCTGTACCTAAGTAACAGAGTTCAGACATGCTGTCTCACCACCTACCCACTGGACTGCATCTGCAGGCGACAGGTTCCATTCCAGAAGCTTTACATGCTACATAATTAAGTCCTGGGTAGACCATGGAAATAATCTTTTGGGATTGCAATTTGCAAGTTATATTTCTGTTGCAGCTATTATAGCTCATACTTGCAAGATACAGCTCAAATGCTGAATTGGTATATTTTTACTGAAATGTATTAAGAAAGCAGATGACTGAAATATCTGAAAATATTCACATAAGTCCATCACTAGGCATTTAAATACACATCTTATCTTCAAAACTTTTCTTTGTTCTTTCTAAACTCTACATGATTTAATGTAGAATTTGTTGTTAAACAAGCAGTAGTGTACTCAAAGAAAGGTGCTTCTGCAAGTATATTAGCACATTGTTTTCTTTTCACTTTCACGGGTGAAATTCCCAATTAAACAGCTTTAGTGCATTCTATTACACAGATCAGAATGGCCACCAGTCTGTCCTGCATCACATCTTGCATGCTGTATAATCATGAATGTTTGTTACACTGCCAATTAATTTGTAATGATAACATTTAACAAAGGATGATTTTCCTGATGGAAGCAAAGTTATTCCCTATCTTCCCTAACACCACTACCATCATGTCCCTCGAGCCAGTATCATGAGATCTTTATCATCTCAAAGTGATGTTGAAAATAAACAGATGGGAAATAATTTTAATACCTTTTCTGGAGGATAGCATCTCTCAGTAGTGCAACTGCCCTCCTAGTATTGGACCTTGGCATCAACACTGCAGAAACCCACTCCCAATGTGCGATACTTTCTGCATGCCCTAGTTAGAGGTCTTTTGTTTTCCTCCTTTATTCAGAGTTTCATCATGACAACTGAAAGCGGCATTTCCAAAGCTGAGAGGTTTTACATAACAGGACCCCTTTTGTCATTCTTCATTTCCTTTCAGTTCTGGCAGATTTGCTGCATTTTCATTATGTAGGAGATCATGCAGCATGTCAGTGCATAAAGTGTCTTCCTTCCTACTGGCAAGGTACATGAAGAGTAGGTCTCAGGGCCAGAGAGTTATTCTTGCACAGAATACAGAACTGCCTTTTATTAAAGGAGGCTAACAACCTGTGCCAAAATACTAGTTTGACATGGACAGAGGAAGAAACTTAACAAAATCTCATTAATTTTTTCATATAAAATGTTCATTGTGAGAACAATACAACAATACAAAGATATAGAGAAGATGCAAAAGAAAGGTAACTGATTACAATAAGTGGCACAAAAGACCTACAGCTAACTATAACAGAAGTTTGGGGCTCATGTCTCATCCATCACCTCTAACAGGCTGAACAAAGGACGCCCAGATATCATCAGAACATGGAGAAAATTTTGGAAAAATACTTCTGAGAAGAGGAAGGTTATTAGGCCTCTGCATTTCTCTGCAGATTCTAGCTTTATGGTTTAAAGACCCCTCCATGACCACCAATTTGATGCTCTAACAGGACTAAAAATGAGCAGCACACAGTAGTGCTGAACTAATTGAAGCCCTGCTGAGAATCCTGTGGGATCTGCTTTGCCCTTGCTCCACTTGTGAATTCTTTTCTGTTCTGTTTCTTCTTCGCTAGGAAAAAATAAAAGTCTGACTGTTTAACAAGCAGCACAGGACTAGATTAATTCTGTCTCACTACAAGAACAAACAGGCCCAAACAGAGTATCTCAGGTTGAGGAAAATGGAGGAGGAACCAAAGTATAAAAGCAAATCTGTTGCCAGGCTGTTGTCAAGGTCCTGGTAGACTGAAGACATAAACGTGTATGTCCTTCTATCCTTCTATGTCTTCTGTACCTCCTTTTGACCCTCATTTTCTCTTTGAATTTGACTTTGACTGTCTTGCCAAATAGGAAAAGTGAATCTAAGTAACAGAACTATCATAATCTTATCTGATACAAGGATAGAAAGTATAACAGAAATCCTCAGTCTCTAAAGGGAATTTTGTTATATTTTGATTTATTGCTCTTCACAGCCATTTCAACATGCTGAATGCTGCCTTCTTATCATTTTCGGTCTGATCTACCTAACACATGTATGCTTACTCTGTAATTTTCCAAACATTCAAAAATGCACATGTATTCTTCCCTTCTCAACCAGAAATCTGAACCTTGTCTGTTTAATGCTGTAGTAAAACAGGAATATTTTTTTGATAATATAGTCTGCTACCTGTGATAACCAGATTACCAAAAATTATATTGCACTAGAGAAGTTCCTTACCAAAAATAATTTGTGCATACATCCTTTGATGGCACCAATGTACTGGCTGGGGGTGAATCACAAAATAATAGATTGGTTTGGGTTGGAAGGGACCTTAATGGTCATCTTTTTCTGATAACTGCTGCCATGGACTAGCACTAGACCGGGTAGCTCAGATCTCCATCCAACCGGGCCTTGAAAATTTCCAGGGATGGGGCATCCACAACTCCCCTGGGTAACCTGTTCTACTGTCTCACCACACTTACAGTGAAGAATTTCTTCCTAATATCTGATCTAAAATCAGCCTCTTTCAGTTTAAAGCTATTTCCTCTTGTTCTGTCACTGCTCTCATAAAAAGTCCCTCTTCAGCCTTCTTGAAGAGAAGAGATAGAGTGAGGGATGTGTTTTCTTCCTATCCATTAGATATTTGGGAGCATTCCTTAGTAAGGCATGATTCTTTGTGTTGCTATATGCACTGGGATTTTCCCAGATTATTTCTAAAAATGATCCGGCAAGTACTACCAGGCCCCGAAACAACTGGTTAGACATCTTATTGCTTAAGGATTTCAGGTGGTGTAGGAATAGTACAACTGTAAATACACACAATATGACCAAAATGTTTTGTGGTCCCAAACCAAACATCCTGCAGTTCCCACTACAGTCTATAAACACTATTACCGTTTCCAGGTGATCTTCAGTATCTTTCAAAATACAGGCAGAAGAAAGCAATCTTGTCACAATTGAATTTATATATGTTTATTGGAGGTTTTTTTAAGAGTTTTTAATTTTTTTTATTTTACTTTATTTCTTTAGTAGTCAAGTCCAAGTCAGCCATCTACCTCACATTAACGCTGGCTGACAAAACTATAATTATCCAGGTAACACATCTTTATTTTCTTCTAATCAAATAGAACACACTCAGTATTCTCACTTTTTATTCAGAGTTGTACAACTACAAGAGTTTTTTTCTATTTGGAATTTAAACACTTAGACATGAATAGTTAGTGGAAGCGCTTTGATTTCATTCCAAGAAAAGGGCTCAAGTCTTTCAATGCACTAGTATTGAACTACATATTTTGAAATGCATCCCAAAATCTCAAAAAGGCAAACAAGCAGCAAAGAAAGCTAGGAAGTATTTATTAATTTTTATATAGATGGACATATATATTGCAACATCTATTATATATAAATAGCAAGTATATATTAACAATATATTTTATATATATATTATATATTTTTAAGACTAGTTATTGGAAAAAATCCTCAATCCTTTCATGTAGCACATGAAACAAAAATCAAGACCTTATAAAACACGTCCTCCTCTCTTTATCTTCTGTTTTTTGTAAATCATGAATTATTTTTTAGTTGCTGCTAATCTATGTTTCTCTTCTTTTGCTTTCTTCACTGGTTGCCTGACTATGAAAATTATCTGGAATTGTTTATTTCTATCTCACTCCAATTAAGTCTTCTAACATCTCTTTTACCAAATCCCCTTTGTATGTTATATATAAAAAACTGAAAAATTTGGAAAAAGTTGTTTGAAACACAGTGTGTCATTATATATGCTCATGCACAACTCTGCTTTTGTCTCTGCATTGTTTGCCTCAACAGCACTTTTTTTTCACTCATACTGGGCTATGTCAGTTTAGATTCCTCCTCAGATTCTCTCTGAACCAAGTTTCTTTTTTTTTTCAACATTTTGTTCTTGCATGCTACTTTTCCACTCAAGTTTTTTTAACTGAATTAATATGGCAGCAACCTGCTTTACCCTTCAATAACTATTTAGTTAGATTTATAAATACTGAACTACCAAGTCATTATGAGGAGAACAACTTTCCCCCTGTTCTATTAATTATGATGCTTTAAGTGGTATTTTTCTTCTACAACAGTGATATAATTTTCCAATGCAGGAGTACTGGCAACTTAAAGGAACTGCATTTTGTGAAGAGATTTCATTTTATATATAAGCTTCTAAATTAGGAAAAAAAAAAACCCTCTGGTGGCTTTACAATTCATTCAAATTTCCTTTTCCACAACCTTTTGTTGCTAATATATTCTTCCAAGCAATTTATATGCAAATATCTATTGAGGCAAAGGAGAGTGAGTGAGGTAAACAGAGAAGCTACACCACATACATTACAGTATATTTTCATTAAAGTTCTTGTTTCAGCTAAAACAGTAGAAAGAAATAGTAACATCATGTCTGATGTAGAACCTACCTCTTGCTCATTTCCCACATCACTGCATTAGAGATCAAAACAGGAAGCATGTAGAGCTTTTGTGCAGGTGAGCTGTGGTATCTTTGTATGTTTGTACAATTTCTCAAGCCACCTTTGATCAGTCCACATGGCAGCTCTGGTCACCTGAATGAGTCACATCATTCCTACAGGCTGCACAACCCTGAAAGCAGTCCGGTTTGGGGGTTAGCCCATATAATGTGTACTTACTGCCTGAGCTAGTTTTGATCTAGCTTACCACTGCTGCAATCACCCTTCTGACTGCTGCAACCTCATAGCTCTTCACTCCTGTTGAATAAGGTAAAATGCTGAACAGATTTCTTAAAGCCATGGGATAAAGGGAAGAGAAACCTCTAAGGTTGGATTCTCGTAGGAAAGAGATGAGAGTGAGGCTTCGGAATTTCACAGAATCACGGAATATTATGAGTTGGAAGGGACTCACATAGATCAAATCCAACACTTCAGTAAATGGCTTATATGAGGAACAAACCCACAACCCTGGTGTTATTAGTGTTGTGCACGAACCAACTGAGCTAATACACCCATACACACAAGTTGTTTATAAATCTTTATCATATCTGTGTACATCAGATCAAAATATGCAACTCTATATACTAAAATGAGCTGTGATTCATGAATGAAACAGAAGGAACACTGACAAAATTTCTCAGAAAAATCAAAACAGAACTAAACTAAATATAATATATGAAATTTTGTCAGCTTTGGCAGTATATACTCAGTATACACTCAGCTTTGCATATACTATTGCTGAATCAGCAATAAAAAGGACCAGTCCTTTGTTACATTTTTTTCTCCTTTGCCCAGCTGGGGATGGAAGTGGTGGAGCAGATTTGGTAGACACCTGGCATCTGGCCAGGTTCAACCCACAAGGACATTACACTTATATAGGTTCATCCAATTCACAGACTTTTTTCATAAAAGGACAACTTTTAAACATTCACTGTGCGTTTAATTTGTAGAAGAAATGTGAAACAGGATGAAAAATTTGGTTTGGGTTTGACAAATACAAACCAGCTTACTTGCCCAGGCTTCCTTATCTGCCTGGCCTTCAGCTTCCAGCCTGAAAGGCTCAATCCAAGTGCCCACAGTTTCCTAAGTCACAGCATCCACCCCTGTGCAGATGGAAGCCTGAAATTCTGTCTGCTGCCTACCTTTAAAAACAAGAATTCAGTCTGTACATGTGGTAAGCTGAATTAAAATCTACTGCTTGTACTACTCCATTGACTACTTTAATGTCTACTCCATTGACTTTAACAGGAGGTTGCACGTTGGCAGCTCCTGCTTCAAGAACAGAGCTTTGAACCCTATTGCACTGTTCTGTGTTAACCTCTGGCTCCTGAAATGTCTGCTCCCCCATGCAACGTCTTTTTCCTCAGAGTCCTACTATCTTCAGTAATTTCCATAAGTGGTTCTTCCTCCTCCATCTGTCCTCCTGGAGCTAATGGTTCACTAGAATTTATTTTACTCTAAATCCTTGTAGGATTAGCAGCTCAGGAAAAAAAAGATGCAGATTTTGCCAGATACATGACATTTTATCACACATCACTTTGATGAAGATTTTTGCCACATCTGGCAGTTCAGAATATGCAGGAAGGTTTCTGCTGCAGTTGAGCACATTCAGTCCCAACCACACTTTAAGCATAAGAAAGCAACAGGCATTCAACTCCTGCTCTATTCTTTGTTAAAACATGAAAAATGTGCATCTCAATTTCTCTGTAATTAATACTGACTGAAATGATTCACATAAACTTAGTGAAACAGATTTTTTTTAATAATTATCTCTTTAAATGTATGTTTTACCCTTATCATCTTCTTTTTTTTTTTTTTGAGTAAACCAAACATTGTAAGTGAAAAAAAATAAAATCATCGTGAAAAACTATCAGACAGTTTCAAACAGAATAACAGAAGTTGCAGAACAAAACCAGTGTATCTAAAACATTTTTAATTGCAAATGTAAACATCAAACTTATTGTTTGCAAATAGAAATATCCCAATGTAAACGTTAAAAGATTTGCCACATGAATAGTTCTAAATGCACCAATGAGCTCATTAGGTGAATCAGAAACTTTCATTTTGCCATCAATTTTTATTAGTTGCAGTTGAGTTCTGGTATTGAATCACAGCAGATTAATTCAGCTCAGGTCACAGGTATTTACATGCCTGAGCACTTTGTCATGTAGATAGATTAATCCACTTGCAAAAATTCAAAAACATGCTTATAGGAGAGGTTAAAAAAACCCAACAGTTTTACATCACACATTGTAAGCACAAAACACTTTATAAACTACTGTAGACTCCAGGCTACTGTAATATTTTCTATTTATCCTTTTCTAATAAATATATATAACACAGCTAATTATAAGAAATTCTATCAGCAAACCTTCCCAAAATTATACTTTTTTATAACAGAAAAAAAGTGTGTAGACTAACATTTGGGAAAGAAAGATTTTGGCAGAGGACTGCTTCAGGAAGGAAACACAAATGCATAGACCCATCATCCTGTTGGTGTATTGGAAGTTAGAGCCGTGTAAGTGATTGGCTGACTGAAAGGTTTACATATTTATTTCCTGGAGTCATTGTTTCTGTTCAGTTGTTACTCTCAGTACCTAAAAACAAATATCACCTTCACTAGACATGGAAACAAATGTCACCTTCATTAGTCTTTCCTCATAGTTACAGTTTTCTTAGCAATGAACAGGCTGCTTCTGTTCTGATTTCAGGGTACTGAGATCTGCACATAACGATACTGTCTAAGAATCTCCACACCTTTATGGATTAGTAGAAAAGACTGATCACTACAAATTAAATACTGAAGGAGATTTTTTAAATTGAATTAATATAAAATTATTTTTCAATTCATTATTCATTCAGTAAGAAAATTTGGATGATGGTATATTACTTTGGTTTTTAGGTTGTCAATGCAGGGTACACACAATGCCTGTTTTGCTTTCAAGTTAGTAAAATGTTATTTACACATGATTACCTTAGATAAAGAAAATATGACTTTTACAATTTTGCAGGTAGTATTAAACCATTAGATATTTTTCTTTAATGAGCTGGACAAATGCAATTTACACTAGATCTCACCAGTGAAATAGCTAGCTATTGCATGAATGGAAGACCTCCAAGTAAAGGCCACAACAGCTGAAATCCTGGCCCTGAAGACGAGCAGATACTAAGCAAAGTTAAGATTCCATCTGTTCAGTTTTCTCCAAAATTACCATTGTCTTTGTAATAAGAAATAGGGAAAATAAGTTCCTAAACAACTGTTTTATTAGCAAACGAATTTTTGCAAAAGCTGATGAATTTTAATGACACCTGATCAAATTCTTCTCTGAGTAGTCGTTAGCACATTTGAATTAACCTTCTTTAATCATACTCTCCTTTTTCTCCTTTTTTTAAACAACTGTCTTACAGTATTGCCATGCATAGTTTGTCTTCCGTCTGCCTTTTGAGTCCAATGAATGTCTGTTTTGAGTATTCCTGTCTGTCATCTGTCTATTCATTCCCTTTAGCATCTGTGCAAGTAAAGAGACAGTTTCCCATCAGATGATACAGTAAGACAGTAAATCCAGCCAATTTTTTACTTCCAACAGCAATCAATATAAGATAAAGAAAGATCTTATTGTAAGAATCTCCTGTATATAAATATCTCTCTTCGGGGATACATTTTCTGATGATGTTTTTTTTATTTTTTTTCAAACTTTAATATCACCAGTCTAAATCTAAATTTGGGGTAGAGCAGCAACCAGATGATCAACTGTATAATACTGCAGGTGATGTGGCTTTAGGGTGTATCTCTTCATTCTGCTAACAAAATCCAGCATTTTATAGGAGATTTTTGTACTTTCAAAGGCAAGAGAATACTGAGCAACAGTTTCAGCCTCTGATGAAATCACTGAGGTCAGTGACATTCAGACTAGAAGTCCATTGAAGACAATGACAACACCTCTGTTATCAATAGGAGAACAATAAGCAAAAATTTGGAAAGTCAGGAAAAGAGGAAGGGTATCACTAAGAAGCAATGCCTGAATAAAAGTGGATTGATGACACATAAACAAAACCCCCGCTTATTCATGAGAAATAGTAAATCTGAAATATTCTTTTTCAAACACAGTATTTGTGGAGTTATGCCAGAAAATGGGAGCTATTTTATGGCTCTTTGGTCTTGACTCCTCTTTTGAAATGCAAAGTGTTTCATAAGCATTGCTTGAGTGCATTTGTGCAAAAAGTTGATTTCTTGCAATTTATACCAGCACAATGAAAGTCTGTTCAGGAAATTTGTTATTCAAAGTAAATAATATTATGGCCTATGTGTTCTGCTTTGTTTTGTTTCTCTGTTGTTTTGAATTGTTGGCTTTTATCTGTTGTTGGTTTGGTTTTGAGAAAAGGCAAATGGTGCAACAACTATAAGGTATAACCAAAAAAATATATCACATTTTTCCTGTTCCTGCTGTACTAGGAAGACAGACAAAGAGTTCCAGCCTTCTTGCTCTGTAGATTCCATGACATGCTGTAGGTCTGCATGCCACAAACATGAGCTAGAAAAACAACAGAAAGCCTTTTCTGTTGAAGCCAATCCATATTTGTCCTTTTTCTGCAATGTACTAATTGAGAAGTGAATGAGAGGAATGTGCAATGATCAATAAGTGAACATTGAGAGATATTAGTTGTTTAGCTTAAATAAATGTTATATGGAATGAATTACACAATTAAAATACTGTGTGTTTAGTATGTTGTTTGCCTTAGCATGAGGAACTTGGTTTGGTGAGGCTTTAGGCTGCAAGCTGTGAACTTACACCTTAGATACGCTTTCGACTGGAATAGATTATAGGAATACATTTTCACAGTAACTTTTCTAGTAGCTAGTACAGTGATTTACTTTGTCTTTAGTAAGAGAAAAAACATTGTTAACACACTGATGGTTTGTTGTTGATAAGTTGTGTTTAGCCCAGATCTACAGCTGGTTTAGCTTCCCATGTCCTACCAGAGAGCAGGTCCCGCAGTGGTGCAAACAAGACGCTACAACTGCCAGCAGAAGCTGTTGTTTTTTTTTAACTCCACAAGATGAGAATGCTGGACAACCTGGCTTCACAGACAAATTGAAAGACTCCAACAAGTTCCTAAAAGACCCCAGATCAAAAATCACCATTAGAACAAGAAAAGCACATGAGGCATTGGAAGAGTGCATGAGGAATTCATAAGGGCATAACTGCCTGAAGATTTCTTTGTTCCGTGTCCCTCTCTGCAGGCACCCACCTTGAGCTAGGTGTAGCACTCAAGCACCTGCAGCTAAAGCACTCTATTAAATAATTTTTTTTTATAAATCCAGTGCCTGAGACTCTGCTATGGGAAACCTAAGGTCAAACCCAAAGAAAGAGGAAGTTGTCCGTGAAGTGAGTGTGTGTGTGAGCAAGCAGTTGGCTCTCTGAAGCCTCCTGCTGTGAAGACATCCTGGTTTTAGCAGTTAAAGTTTCAGGAGGTGTGTGTGTGACTCTGAATAGTAGGAGGTTGCTCAGGCAGCAGTTTCTCCTTTAACAGTGAAACAGGTGCCAGGTGAATGTGTATGTATCTATATATTTAATTGAAATGCTTCATCAAATTTTACTCCACCAGCCAAGCATACAAAGATAATTTTCTCTTAATCATGCATAACGTAATATTTCTATGCATTGTATTATTTAGTATTAATGAATTCCATTTCATTTCAAAATGCAAACATGTTTAAATTCATGGTGCAAAATAATTATTGTAATTCCTGTGCAGTGACCTTCCACATAGCAATCTTAGCATGTGCTAAATAATTATTTTAACCTCAGAAGAACTTCTGTCAAGTACTAAGCAGGGAGAAGACGAGTGACTTGTTCAAGTTCATACAGAAATAGAAAACTAAGAATAGAAATCCAGGAATAGAACCCGTGGGAGAGAGTAACAGCTCTAATTGAGGCAGAAACTTGGCCTTTACTCTTCCAAACAGGTTTAGTTCTGTGGTTGACGAGAATTATTGATTTCATCTGTTTATTCATTGCTAGTACTAAAATATGACACATTTGAAAACCTTTCTCTGTTTTGAACTGATGGAATAGTAAACTGAAGAGGGAAGTGTGGCCACATGTTAGTTTTAGAAAGCAAGCTCTAGGTAGCCAGGGTGTGCTGTAGGATTGGCCTCTGTGGGGCCATCAGGAGCTACCCCCATGTCTGACAGAGCCAATACCAGCAGGCTTCTTTTAAGGACTGCCACTGCCCAAAGCTGAGCTCTTCAGCAGCTTTGGTGAGACCTCTGTGATAACCTATTTAAGAAAAGGTAAAAAACATTGAGCAACACCTGTGTGAGAGAGAGAACCCTGCAAACAACAAAGCCAGAGGAAAAAAAGGAGGCAGGAGTTGTACTAGGGTCCAGAGTAGAGATTCCTCACTTCCATGAGCCCATAGAAAAGCACAGTCTCAGACATCTCCCATGCAGGCCATGGACACCCCCACACCAGAGAAGGTGGAGATTCCACAAGAGAAGCTGTGACTCATGAAGGGCTCAAAAGGAAGACAGCTCTTGCAATCTGTGGAGAGGAGCACATGCAAAAGTAGATTTTATAGCAAGAGCTGTGTCTTGCAAGGGACTTACACTGGAGCAGTCTGTTCATTTAGGAGTGTATGCCACTGAGTGAGGGATAGGAGAAAAGGATTATGAGTGAAGTCAGCTTGAGAAAATGAGAGTGATAAAAAAGAAGATGATTTTGCTTTTGTTCTTATGTATAATTATCCTACTCTGTTATTATTTTGCAATATAGTAAATAAATTTCCCCCAAATCAAGCCTATTTTACCCATGGTAGTAGGTGGTGAGGGATCTCCCTGTCCTTTTCTTGCCCCATGAGTTTTTTTTGTCTTTCTCCACTTGCTCCACTGAAGAAGGTAAATGATAGAGAGGTTTGGTTTTATTTCCCAAACTGTTAGCTCCTGTATGAATTCTTTAAAAATAAATATGAAATTTCTCTCTGGATCTTGCAGACTTTAACTGAGGTTAGGCATATTCCTTCCTGGATTTCATTCCATTGAGATAAAGTGACTCATGTGAAATCAGATGGAAGCAAAATGATGGAAGATGGCAACAAAGAAAAGAAATCTTCCTCAGCTGTAAACACTTTTACTTAAACTCAGTTTTTCCTTCATTACAGATTAATGTGAGCGTTCTTAAGTATCACTTTGAAAGGTAAATCATGGTATTATCTGTAATTTTTTTTGTATATTTTTAATGCTGCTGTTAATAAGAATTGCATAAATACTGCAGTTTCCCTGGAAATACCTAGCATGAAGATCAAAACCTTTTAAACTACATGGAGGAATTAAAATTATGTTAGTACCTCACAAATTATTTTTGTTTTTATTCTGCAGACACCTCCCAGACTTATGCAATTTCCAAACTGCAAACGTCCTCAGAATTTGTCCAAATGGAAAAACTACACTATCAGTTAAAAAAAAAAAAAAAAAAAAAAAAAAAAAAAAAAAAAAAACAAACAAACAAACTTTCGGAAAATAAGTTCTCTGAAGAATGAAGATTTTTTTTTCTTAAAAAATGACTTTATTTTAAAATAATTCAAGGCCTTCTTATGATTAATCATTCAATTGAGAGATTAGAGAACAATTAGAGAATTGTTTTCATGTTTTGAATTAAGTATTAAGAACAAAACTATCTCTTTAATGAATAAAATTGAAAGTTATTCAACCAAAGAAAAACTTTCGTTTCACTTATTGCAAAGCAGGTACTTTGGTCAGCTCAAAAAAAAAAAAAAAAAAAAAAAAAAAAAAAAAAAAAAAAAAAAAAGAAGAAGCAGAACAGTATACCTTTCGCTTCCGGTATCTGCCTTAGGACAGATTTCTTATTTGTCTTTGAGTACTAAACGCAAAACTGTAACATAGCATTTGTGATCATTTCTTGTTAATACTTTTAAAAAAAGTTTCTCTATGAAGTAATTGCAATGGAAATTATCTTAAAATCATCCTAAGGTAACAGATTCTTCCTTGGTGTAAATGAAAAGGTTATTGTATATCAAGACCATTAAAAGAATTGAGATTAAATTAGTAATGTGAAAGAAACCACAAATAAATGAAAGAAACCTCATTAAAATGGGTCTTGAAAGTTTTAAGTGAATCGTTTTTCTAAAGAAGTTGGAATCTTTTCTCAAGTTAATTTCCAGCAAAGATATTTCCTCAAATTTATTTTTGTAAAATGTCAGTGTTGAGATTTTGTCACTCTAGTCAATGATGTGAAACACAAGCTAGCCTAGGGCAATAGTTTCCTTGTTTAGTCTAAGGTATCCAAGAACCATGAAGTTATAACTAGTAGTTATTTACCTTAACAATATCTATTAATAACACTAAATGAAAAGAAAACTACCAACATTGTTGGTAACAATGTTGAGAGAAGGGGTAAATGCAAGGCCTCTTTTTAAACTGCTTGTCAGGTTTCTGAAAAAAACCAGATATTGGACTAAGTGATACTGTGAAGCATTTGGGATATAGCAAACACACTCTTTACAAAAAAAAAAAAAAGGGTGAATGGAATGTAAGACATACGTACAGAACAGAACAGGGTGTTTTGGTTATGTCAGTTAAACTAGTGCATGTAGGGGTAATTATAAATTAACTTTATTTCAGTATTTTTCAATTTTCTTGGAAATTTGTTTTCCAAGGTTACAATTCACCTTTTTTGCCACTGAAAGAATTTTCAGTTTGACTTAAAGAACTTAATTTTTTTTTTTTCAATTTAAAAGAATTCTGGTTTTGCTGTGCAGATGAATAAAATGGAAAATGTGACCATTAGCTGAGTTATCTTTCCAGATACTATCACAGTGTTCCATAAAGGAAGAGCTCTGCAGCTGATCTCCATTCAACATTCCAGAATGTACAAGTCTTCTGTGGGTCCAGTATCCTATCCTGCTTTTATGTACTTGCCCCATGTAGATGGCCTGGATACCTCAGGAAAACAAAATAAATTCTTACTTGTGCATCTGCCCTTGATGTCCATTGGCTGTGATGGTAGTTTATGTATCTTAGTCACAATTAAATCCTTTTTAAATAACAAAAAATCATAAATGGAATACCAGTTCAATTTCAATTTCTAAAGTATCCATTGCAATTTTGTTTTACCATCTGCTGCTTTATGTTGAGTTGTTCCTAATTAAGTGAAAGAGATTAATTCATTATTTTTGGTTTTGTTTCTTGCACAATTTTCAGGGCTTCACATTCCATCTCTATCCTAATCAAAAAATAGCACGTTTTACAATTGTTATTCAATTTATTTTTTTTTTTAGGGTTTTTTTTAAGGTTTTCACTCTTTTTAGAGGTAGAATGTGTCTCTGCCTTCTGAACAGAAGTCCCAAAGGTGCCTCCTTATCTTGACTGGTCTCTGGTTTGTTCTTCACCTTTACTGTCGCTGAAATACATCTACCTCCAAAAATTTGCTACTGTCTTCACTTATGCCTGTCTTTGGACTATCACTGCCTGTTCTTTCAAATACATTCTTTTCCTTGATAAATACACTTTTCCAGTCATTCTGAAAATATTATCTATGGTTTATATACTTATGTGTTGATATAAAGTTTCCTAGAGACTCTGACACAGCTTTCTAACAAATAAAGTGGACGATCTGACAATTAAACATCAGATCTCAAAAATTTTCTCTGAAACAAAGTTGGAGTTTATCTGGAGTTTTTACAGATTTGGGTCCAAAGCAGCTAACTCAGCCTTTATCAAACTGAGAAAAGAAGGGCAACCAGCCTTTCTGTAGTGGGAACAGAAATAAGGCTGGGAGAATGGAGCTGAGTGCTGTGGGAAGAGAGCCATTATCTTCCACATCTGCAATCAAGTGGTTTCATTAAAATTTGCTCCTTATTCCTGGTGTTCTACCTCAACAGGGAAGTTCTCTGCAGTTTATAAGACTCCTGCTTCTCCTGAGGGACACAGAATATCACAGAGCTTGTCTTTTTAATGCAGTATCAACATTTCTTCTTGGTAGAAGATACCATTTTCACTCCCTCAGGTGAGCAGCACTTGAAATCAGTTCTGATTAGTGTTCTCCCTGTTTCATCCAGGTTCAATTAGTGAAGGATATTGAACCTGTGAATTACCTGTCATCCAAAGCATCATGGTATGTTTACAAAAGCAAATGGACTATATTATAAGAGTATTGTATATGAAAATGGAGCTACTTATTGATGGGATTTTTTTAGAGCATCCTAGTACAAATATTATCCTGGAAATAAACCGTACAGTTATTCCTCCTTGCAGTTTATGCTTTGATTTCTATCCCATCACCACTATCACCCCTTCAAAATACCACTAGAATACAGAATATTTTCACTGCAGCTCCAGGAGTATTTTGTCACAGAAAAATTACTTTGAGCTTATGAGAAATGAGGAATTTTGAGACGTCTAGTAGATTTTCTTTTGCCAGAGAGTCTGTTCTCGTCTGACTCTCATTTATCTGTCTCTTCACAGAAGAAGGGCAATTGCATCATGTTTTAAAAGATGTCTGTAATGCAGTGAAACAGTGGCAGTTTAAGGCTAGATTTTTCTTATGTCAAGGAGCAGGAAACTGAGGCTGCCTTTAAAACCCCATTTCCTGGGCTGCACGGAGTTCCATTTGAATGCTGTACAGCCAAAATTTAAGATAAGACAGGATAGGGGAAAAAAAAAAGGATAAATGGATAGAAAGTTTAACAGGAAGAAACTGAACACTTGGGAGAGGGTATGTGCTTTGATTTTCTGTTTTTCTGTCTCAATTGAGTAAAAAGGACTATTTTTGATTTCTTGAAGCTATTTATGAGACAGGTTTGTCATTCATTTAAGTTACATTTAATGCCTGAATCTGTTTTTATGTATGTGAAGCTGACTGCTGTGTTTGCTAACATACTCTGTAATCAATTCCCCCATTATTCAGTATTACAATAAAAATAGTTAACACAAATTACTGCCCAGTGCAGTTCTCAGCATCTATTCACATGTCTGTAGAGTGTAGAGTGGTTCATATATACCTCTGTAGTAAGCCAGCTCATTATTGACTGAGAGAAAAAGTCATGGAATGATATTTTCCACAATATAGCTGCAACAGCATGTATGCCCATCTTCATTATTTTATACTAACTTTTTTGTGAGCCCATGGTCATAAAATCAAGCCAATCTTCTCTACTTCAAGAGGGATTGATAAGCCATCAGATTTTTTTAAAACCATTTAGGTTTACCAGAACCACATAAAACACAAAACCACACTGGTATTTCAAAACCATGCAGTATCCTAAATGTCACTGACTTCTGTGGAATTGATATTTAAATTGCTTAAAATTATAGTAGAATCCTACCTGCTTCAAGTACCTAAATTCCTTTGAAAGTCTGGCCTAAGGTTTTTAAATTACAATACATTATTGGTTAATGATTTATAGTGCTGAATATAGTCCAGATACAATCAAGTTTTTAATGGCATTGATTCATTTTCTTTGCATCTACGCATCACTAATTAAACCAAAGGATAAAGACATGGAGCAAGATACCATCAGTAGAAAAAATAGATTTTCTTAGAGTATTCTATATGATAAATATATCTACAGTGTTTTATTACTGTCAGTAAATTTAAGAAAATTAGCCTTTAACTTTCTAAACAAAATAAATTGATTACTAATTATTTGGTTTTTTTAACTCATAATTTTAAGTAAAGGAAAAACTATAGTTAACAATGTAATATTAATTACAGTAATGATTATTTTTCAGAAAGTTATTGTTACTGTGATTTATTACAGCAATTTTTTTAAAATGTTGGAAGAGGACAGTGGAGTATCTACATTTAAAAATAAATTACTCCCCAGTGATGAATGAAAATTCTCACCAATCAGAACACAACTGCTTATCAGGAATGTAATAATTGGAGTTTTCTACCTCATCCAATGCCTCTTAGCCTGTAGACTATGTGGAAATTGGGCATGTACTCATTCTTTCTCCTCATTAGAGAGAAAAGATTGAGTTTTAACTGTTATCTCTAAAGAATCCTGCATTACCCTTTTTTGATTGTTGTGATATTAGCGCACATAATAAGATGCTGAAAAATTCTGTACCAACATTCTAGGGAATGCATAGAGCATATTTGATAACTTTGCTACATCAGATTTGAGACTTTACAAGAAACAGACACCAGACTTACAGACCAGCGCTCTGTATTTTAATGATAATACCTTGATTTAGTTAAAATGTTTTTTTGGGGGAGAGAGGGCAGATATTAAAAATTGTTTTATAGCAAATTTAGCAAGAAATGGGTAACTTTCAAAGATATATTTTTCCTAAAATACCATTCAAGCTTTAAGCAATCATCAAAATCAGTGTAAACTTACTAAGGTGGATTTTTTTAACCTTTTGTACACATTTTAAAGAGTAAAATGTGTTTTCATGCTGATTTATGCGCCTATGTGGACTTCTTAGTGATTAATTAAATGATTGAAGAAGAAGAAAAATATACAATACATAGTATTTTCTTTCATGGCTTTAAATTTCAGGACCTACTCCTTGTTTAGGATGCAGGTCAAGTTTATTGTTCCTTACCTATCAGAATGGCAGAGAGGATGGTCAGCTTCTCAGGCATTCATGAATCCTTCTGTTGTTTAAATTGGTATTTGCACTGTTACAGTGCAAAATGGAAATGTTTTTTAATTAGTATCAATACTTCTAGACGGCATTGTTAGTTGTCATTATTAATTTAATTTTTATATTTTCTCTGCAAATCTGTTTCAATTCTCATCAAGATTCCTGCAGTGCACTAAACATGTGGGGTTTTTTGTAAGAAATATTGAATAAGTTGTGTGGTTTGCTACAAATAATAATCTATAACCTAGACATTTGAGTATTTTTTCTCAGTTGAACACTTACCAGTAAGATATATTTTTCTATTAAATTAATTATAACACAGAAAAATGGAATCCAAGCTTTGTAAAATGGGACAAAAGAAAAACAAGTTGTTTAAAATTCCAATGAATCATAAAGAAAGACTTAAAAAATATAATTACTACTTTGGAGTAGCTAATTATTCTGCAGATACATCTCCCTTTCTCATGAGTCTTCACTCATAAGAACTAATTTCCATGACTTTTTTGTCATGGAAGTTTTAATCTGAGATGACTACTGCATGGTAGTTTTTGTATTGCAGGGGCTTGTTTTAATTTGTTTAGCTTTTGTTTGGGTGGGGGTTTTTTTTGTTTGTTTGTTTGGTTGGTTTTTTGCTATTACATATTTCACTGTTCACAGCAAATCAACTTCTGGATTTATTGAAGCTCAAATGCATAGTTCAACACTCTGCTATTCAACTGTCTCAACTATTCACAAGGTCTTGACCACAGAATCACATCAAGGACAGGATAATTGAAATTATGCATTTTTTCTCTTTGCTCTTAAAAAACTTCCAAATTTTTCTAATAAGTTATTCCATATGCAATGTCAGTGGTTGGTAATAGGGACTATATGCATCAACTGCTCTTCTTGCCTGTGTTATTAGCATATAATTTTATTTTGCGTTTGAATATGAACTTTTTTTTCCTGGAAATTCTTTGATCAGGAGACATAGATACTGCCATGCTATTCTAATAATACTAGAGACACTAGTGTATAAAAAAATGCCATTATATATTAACTTATTTGACATAAAACAACTGATACCTCTTGGTTTGAGACTGATTAAACTGATATATCATGTGTCCACACGTCTACATTTAGCACTCACAGTTACACACTTTTTCATTTTGAAGCTAAAACATTTCTAACTGTGGTCTCCATGTACAGTGAACATTTCCCACATTATTAAGAATTTAATAATAAAAGGACATTTAAAAATGTGATCACAGTTGATAATGAGGGAGTGCTCAATGAGGAAAGAACATACATGCGAAAAACAATTTTGACTTGAAACTGTTTTGTTAAATAAGTGTAGAAGAACACATGGGTTTTCACTGGTGATTAATACCCTAATATCTAGCACAATCATTTAGATTGGTAACAGGATTCCTACTTATCAATTTCTTATCTATCACTTCTACTGAAGTGTCAGCTACCATCTCTAAGCCAAAAGAGCAGAACAAATTCCCTGGATTCAGGCCATTCCAGGCTATTCATTCCTGTAGTGCACACAAATCCTTTAAAGCAATAACTACTTGTATGCTTACCTTCTCTGTGTCGGTGAATAATTGATGTGAATCCTGAATCACACATTTACCAGATAAAGTGTGATTACAAAAAAGGCACCTTGCCATGCAATAATAATGACATAAGCCATTTTTTTTTTCACCTGAAATCCATGTGAAACCATGTGCTGTCCTGAAGAAATATAAGGTTTTTAAAAATTTGTTCACAATGTCATTTGCATCCTGGCTTCTTGTCATGTTCACTCTAATCACCTTCTGCTACATATCCAGAGTATATGGTATTTAGTATTTCATTGACTTTTACTTTTAAACTGTACTGACACTGTATTGTTGAGGTGCTGTTAATTAAATAGCAGGAATGTAAATAACCTTTTCAAGAAAAACAAAGAAAAGAAGTGAATGAAAAACCCACTAGTATCAATATTTTGTGTTTTGATAGATGGACTGTGTTTATATCTGATAACAAACTCTATTTGGTAGCCTTATTGTGTATTCAATTTATGTCAGTATACTTCATGGATAAAGAATATTTCTCAATAGAAAGAAGCAGGAAATTTTGTTTTTAAGACTAAATGTTTTCTGGGCTTATGTATTTTTAAAATGTAAATCATATTTGTAGTAAAACTGAAATTCTTTCTGAGAAAATATATTTTAACACTTAATTTTCTTCACTTTCATCCCCAACTGACAATTCCACCTTTGGACCTACATCTTCAAAAGTAATTTTGTTCTCTATAATCTTAACAAAGAGGGTTTTTTTTTTTGCAGTTAGGTAATTATTATTTTAATTTTATTAATGTTTTCAAACCTGATATGGATGTCGTTCTGGCAGCATGTAAAAAAGTCATGAACTATTTGGTTTCCTTTCATTCTGTAGTCCAGCAGGAAGTTTTTGCAAATTATGATAATATATAACTCCAGAAAATACAGGTTAATTGTGAGATCTGGTTTTGAGATTCTAAGACATGATTGTAGCTTTGCTCTTCAGAACTCCGTTTTAGTGCCATATTTTTTAATATCCTTTGGTTTTCTTTTGGTACAAAATATGAGAGTTTAGATGGCAAAACTTATAATAAGTTGCACATGAAAAAGAAAACAAGTTTAAAAGTTAGACGTTACATTGTGATTTGAAGGAATAAATAGCTATTGGTTATTTTCAAAGGAACAGAAATTTCTGGTAGCACAATACAAAGGCAGTTATAGAACATTTCCTCAGGAACCTCTTATACCTCAGGATAAGCTTAGGCAATAGGTTCTACTAAAAAATGCCAGAATAACAGTGCTTTTGGAAATTTAAAAAAAATTACCTTCCTACACAATGAAAATCAAGATTCAATGTCAGATGATAATTTATGTCAGTGTGTGGGCCATGGACCACCTCTGCTTGGGAGCTGCATTAAGTTCAGGCCTTTGACATCACATGAAGCTGCACATGTGCACATATTAAGTTCCCCATGAAAGAGTGGGCATGGTTCTGGGAGCCAGATTATGTTTTACAGACACACCAATTGCAAATCTCAGAGCTTCCCGGGTCCTAAATCAAAATTCAGGGGCAATTATACACTTTGTTCCTGTGTCATTTTTTTTCTCCTCTTTTATTCCTCCATTTCTTTCATTACCTGCTTCATACTGAGAGGTCAAAGCAATTAATAGCCTTATTTTGACAGAATGGATTAGTTTATTCTTGCCTTAAAAGAAACTGACTGTTGACTCAGCTCATTTCAATACCTTCAGTGATTACAGAAGAGGTTGACAGTAAGCTGCATTTTATTCAGCTGTGGCTGATCTATTTAAAAATGAGACTTTATGAATAAACTTAATCTTTCTCATGCCAATAATCTAGCATGTCTCTCTGCGACATACTACATTGTTAAAATTCATAAGCTCTATATCACAAAGAAGTTTCTTAGTCTTTTTACACCTAAGCACAGCAGGAATACAACTAAGAAAAACACATAATATGATTACCTGTAACAGCCAATTTTAGGTTAAATAGATATTTAAATTCCACCAGATATTTGTACTCTCACTTAACTTTCTGCTAAATTATTGTATTAAATTACTAGCCTACTATAGATAAGAGGACAAAGTCATTTCATTAACTAGGACTCAGTGAAGATTTGAAGACCAGAGAACTGCAATTTCTGAACTAAAATTTTGGCTTTTATCTTTATGATTATTAAGTTCTAAAGTAAACAGACGCAAATCATAGCACTTTCATGTTGGTTCACTCTGACTGACTCAAGTAGAACTTAGCCATATGGAAAAGCCTCTATGAGCTACATTCCTGTTCATTGGCAGGAAGAATAATTCTACCAAACACTGTGAATACACTAATTCTGTACAATGTGAAAAATACAAACTTTTAATTTTTTTTTATTAAAAAAATACCATGTGAATTACATGTGCTATTTCTCAGTCTTTTTTTCACCCCTCTTTCTAAAACTGATGCTCTTCTTTTGATATACTGTGGAAAAGAGCTAGATTTTTCATTTACTTCCTTCTGGAAATCCAAGATTTCTTCTTGGATTCTAACATATCTAGATATTCTAAGATATCTTCTGAGGTTCAGAATGAATGTGTAGATGTGCAGCCTATTAAACATTTGATCAAAATACATAAATCAAATCTGTCAGGGGAAAAAGTATATATGTAAAAGAATAAGTTATTCAAACTTTCATCTTCACTGTTAAATAACTTCCATTCCGTGTCTCTTTTAAAGTGTAAGGATAAATTAAATAAAGGACATGAAAGATAAACTAAGAGAAAGCATGAAAATATTTTGTATAAAGTTTGCTTATATCATTCCAGAAAGAACTTGTTGAATATTCAGAGAGAAGTGTGAATTTAAAGCTTTTGATAAACCAAAAACCTTCATGGGAAATAAGGAAATTATGTCTAATGATATGTGAAAATATGCTTAAACAAAAGAAGTATTGTGCTACATTGTATAACAGTAATGTTTGCCAAGAGAAAGTTGACACAAATTTGATTTTAAGAACACAGAGATTTCCCTATTATTATATCTTTCGAGGTTATATACGCATAAGACAAAATTATCATATCATTAGCCTTGTACTATAAAACTAATTTTCTCTTTCAACATTGATGTGAACATATTTAGTTGATTGAAAGGGATGGAGAAAATCCATGCATAATTTTCTTTAATGGGTTGAGTCTAGTGAGAGTCTACCTTTCACAAAAAGTAATAAAGGCTGAAATGAAGGCACAAAAATTTCAAGTTTTTAGTGCTGATCCATGCTGTGACTAACTCCATACAATCACGTTGAAGAGATTTGTCATAGTTTAATTGAAATGTTTTTTTATATTTCAACAATTTAAGATAATTACACATGGAAAAAACCCAGGTTTTGTTATATGCTGTTTGCATACTGTTTTCTCATCCCTGCCCCAACTGACTTTCAAACCTCAACCCTACTACATTTGTTTTAATAGATAATAGATTCAGAAAAGAAACTGGTTTGAGAGGAACCCTTTTTGAGCATCTATTTCAGTAGAATTAAGTTGATCTTGGTAATTTTGAGGAGATCACAATTAAATGAGGTGAATACATAAAAGAGCTGTGAAGTTTTGGAGCATGTTGAACAAACAGAAGGAATATTTTCATGAGCACCAACACAGCTCAGAGCTGCTTCTTGATGCCTGCCTGCCTGGATGAGTCCACAGGTGACACATCAGTGCTCCCCATGGGATGATCAGGGAGAGTCAGCTATTTCAGAGAGAGATTTAAAAAATATCACGCTAAAGAGGAATTAAGTTAGAAGGCTAACAAGTGTTTCTTGTGTCCCACCAAAAGAGAATTACCTTCATTTCTATTCTTTTTGCTAAGAAATGTTGGTGTACTCACTGCAAGAACTGTTTATTGTACTCAGACACAGTCATTAGTAACCAATTAATCCCAAATTCTTCCATCTAAGTGAAAATGCTGATTACTGAATCAAAGAGTGATATTGTCTTTGGCATTTCTCTTCAGCCTAGCCAATCTCAGCACTTCTCTTTAGCCATAGGAATTCCATGACCAGGGGTGAATTTTTGTAGGAGGGCTGAGTGTGCCCAAAATAGTTTTTAGGTGTAGGCCTGTGAGTTAAGATACACTACATAGAGTTAAAATAATATTTTTGTAATTTTTATAAAGCCATCTGACATCTATCTGGAATTTAGTGTAGAAAGAGGGAATAACTTTAAGGAAAAAGGAAGGTATTGCACAAAAGGAACATATATAACTTGCTGACTATATAAAAGTACTCAGCATGGAGTTCATGTTGCTCTTCCATGACTAAAGCTGACACTTCTAGGCCAACAAAATATTTGAATCTGTGTGATTTTATTGTACAGAAAATGTAACAAGACTGAACACAAACTTCAGTACCAATTAGTTTGTACAAAAACTGAAAATCATTTTAGAGACAAATATTTTACTCAATTGTTTAAATAATTTTGGAATACTATCATCAATTTGTCCAAAGTCAAATGAAATGGTTTTGAAAGCACAGGGAAGAGAACATCTCTAAAACCCTGTCTAAGCACTTTTCTCCCCTTTCCTTTGCTTGCTCCTTGCCTGATGATGAGGTGAGCGGTAGGCTCTGCTGTGGAACAAGTTGCTGCTACTTTTTGCCTCTCTCTTGTGGGTTTACACAAACCATTATAGAGACTGGTGAATAAATATAATTCAGTTATTTGTTTAAAGTGTACCCAAATGGCATATTCTTCCAGTTTAAATAAATAAACAAATAAATAGATTGAATATAGATCAAGATTTCTTCCTTGCCTCACCACCCTTACAAATGTAATTCAGGAATATTTCAAAAGGAAACTATCAGAACACAATACTGCAAAAATTGCTCATTATTCAAATTCACTTGGAATTTTTCAAATAATCATTTTAGAATTTTAAAGGCTCTCCTTTTTAGGATTAATTTAAGTAATTTCAGTTGACCTGAGACTATTGTTCAGAAAATAAGCACCTCTTCAGAAACATCTTGCTCAGCTATCTGCCAGCTGCATCCTCTTGAGGTTTTGAGCAGCTCCCTGTTTTCTGTCATTGTGAAGAAGAGGGAAATGAAAGGAAAAGAGATGACAAATCTATCATAATTTCTTGTGTCAAAAAAAGTTTTGCCTGAAAAAAATGAGGTTAATCCAGTGCCTCCTGTTTAATTTACTTTTATCTTCTTTTCTCCCTCTCTCAGGTGCCACTGCTGCTTTACTCACCACCCGCTATAATACAGAAGCATTGGCCTGAAATGAGTCTGTAACAAGAGAAACTGCAGTGCCAAAAGGCCGCAGTGAAAGGTGACAACAAAAGTAGCACTTCTAAGTATCATACACTGGCAAATAGGGTTCAATCCAAATTATTCCTCTTAAATTATTTTATATTTTTCCTTTCATTAGCATTATTTAGGGGTCTGGTTGGGGTTTTCGGTTGGTTTTTAGTCTTTATTATTGTTATTGTTGTTTTGGAGGTGTTCTTGGTGGGGTTTTTTGGTGGTTGGTTTCTTTTTTTTTTTTTTTTTTCTTTAGTTTTGTCTGGGGTTTTGCTTGGTTTTGTTTTTTTTTGGTTTTTTGTTTGTTTGTTTGCTTTTTGTTTTGTTGGGTTTTTTTTTATTATTTATCTACTGGAAACATTTAGTGGGAAAACATTAGGCTACACTTTTTATCTAAGTGCAGTCTAGTCCACCTATCTTCTGAATGGTCTAACTCCAAAGAGCTGGTGTTATTTAGCCTGACAAATGAAACACTTCAAACAGTTTCTCAATTGTTATAATTAAAAACAGGAAACAGCAAGACAAATAAAGGAATCATGGGATCAATAAAGCATTATTATTTTAATGACAATCTCAGAAGCCCAGATCATAAAGTGCTAGCTAATAAAGTGCAGGAAGTCTGAGCAAGCACATGGTGGTCTCTAATGGAACTCCTGAGTAACGATCTGAACAATCTGAACAAAAGTTAGATGTTTCATTAAAACTGAGCTCTTCGTTTCTGAAAATAACAAAACAGATTTCTGGGGAATTGTCATAAATGAAGATCATAGAACCATAAAAAGCTTGGGTTAGAAAGGACCTTTAATATAATCTCTTTCAAAGCCCACTGTCATGGGTAATGTACCTTTCAGTAGACCAGGTTGCTAACTGTTGTTCCAGATGCTGCAAAAAGGTGTGAGGGGTGGAAAATTATACACTAATCATAACTGAAAGAGAAGATAGGTAATAAAACCTGATACTGATGTAGTGAGAGGTAGCTCCAGTGACAGTGGATATCAAATACCAACTCGTTCTATATGAGGTGTGTGGAGTTAATGCTTTTGAGGGGAAATAGAAAGCTGAAGTCACCTTGAGTCACATTGTGCTCTCCTTGAAAAACAAGGAATCTACCAGATCAGAGAGGTTGAAAGCAACAAATATCTTACTGAGATGATTGCGGATTGTGAGAGAGAGCAGGACAAGGACACAGAACACACCACACAGTCCAGGGCAGTATTATGGCTGAGGGACTGTTTCTCTTAATTGCTTTCTCTTCGTGGATCTTGTGGCACATCCTCTAGCATCCACAGTTTTTTCTCCAGTTACTATGTCTTTATGCTTTACTCTCCCTACCCCCGTGACTGGGCCAGAAGAACTGAAAGTGTTATGTCAGAATTGGCCTGTAAAAGAATAGGATGGATAATATGAATATTTGTGTAATTCTGAAGGCAGATTTGTACTTTTCTGTCCTCTATTATTGTTCTGGCACAAACTGCTTTATTGGGTCAGCTCTTCCCTATTCTTTGGGTATAATTTCTTTAAATCTTAAAACTCTGATGATTATAAGAGATAAATACTTGGCAATATTTATAGGTTGTGACTTGAAACTGATTGCCAAAGTGTTTGCCTTGTGAGGGTCAAAAAATTTTCTATGTATTGCAGAAGCACCTTGGCAACTTAGAGATTTATAAAAACTGTGAAGCATTTGTATTACTGATACTGATGACCTTCAGATGAGCTAACAGTATGCTTATATTTTTAAAAAAAGAAGTGCAACAATAAATGCATTCTGCAAAATGTGATACATATTTAATATTTTTTCTCCAGGATTAGTATTTCTTTTTAATTTCTTTAAGAACCGTCAAATGAGGTCAAGTTCTTTAAAAAAACTGTCTAATAACTCCAGTAGGATTTTTAGTGAGAATTTTAAACGTTGTGAAGGAAGTGCATCTTAAAAAAAGCTAGCAGAAATACCACTGTAATCAATAAAGTTATTTCATAAGCTCTCAGTTTGTGGGTTTAAAATACAAATACTCTTAATGTTGAAATTATCTTTCACAAAGCAGACAGATCAAAGGCCATTCAGTGCCTTTGTGGGTGTGTTGATGAGCAGAGAGCAGTTCAGAAGGGAGAATAGATGAGAAGCTTGGCAAAAAACCTTGTTAAAAAAGTAATGCTGTGATAAGAGACTGAAGCTAGAAGGCAGGAGTGAAGGTAGAATAAGGCAGGAAATGGAAGGGAATAAGAGGATTATTTAAGAGGAAGCATCAGTCTGCAGAAAAGGGAATCTTGAATAGAAGATTTGGGGTTCATGACATGAGGAGGTCCAAAGCACTAATTATGAAGAGTATAAAGAGTAAAGCTGGCTGAGGAGGAGATGCTGATTTTGTATTGTGGGTTGTGTAGATGTTCCAAAGCAGATTCTCTAGATGAGAGAGAACTTCCCAAGGAACATACTTTCTGGCAAGACTTTGTAAAATCAAAAGGCATAAGGCTCAAGAACACCCCTAAGGATGTGTCAGAGGAGGGATTAATAAACACAAAATGCATGTTAATTACTCGTTTGCTGTCTGCATTATTCATACCTGTTTCATTTCATGAAACTGCCAATTTGGAATCATTCCTTTGAATCAAGATGTGTCATACACTAGAAACTAAAGTTTCTGATCCACTTTGACAGTGCAAGGTTTGATCTTACGCAATTTAGTGAGAAAGGATGTTTCTTTTGCTGCTCTGACAGTATCTTAAACTCTTTCACCTTCATCATTCACTGAAACTGTTTTCTTGTACTTCCTCTTGGAAGCTGTCATATAAATAATATTGAGTCACATCAAACATCTATTGCTCTCCTCCTATATGTGGCAGGAATGCATGTAAGAAAAGGTCTCTGAAGAACTTTTATTTCCTTGAGTGTATTGAGAGATTTATAAAACTATTTATCAGGCATGTGATTGAGTGAGAGCTTTATTGCAGCAATGCTTGAAACAATATTCTTGCCCATTTTTAAATGACTTCCATAAATATAAAGCAATAAATATACTAACCATTATCAAATTTTTGTAAGAAAAAATTCCACAACTTTTAAAATTACAAAAACTTAGGTATACATTTGGACAAAATTCTTTCCTCTATTATATGGTTGCAGATCCAATGGCTCTACTGCTGTGTTATTAAAGTAGACCTGGCCATTTTTATTTATCAAAAATGTTATATTAGAAGTGAGAATTTCACAGGTAATTTGTTAAATGCAAAGAAGAAAAACGAACTATGTATCTTCTTCAGAAGATTTTGTTACTAATAGATCATCTGTGGCAGAAAACTGAGATTTCTCTGCTTTCTTATCCTGTAATTCAAAGCACTCCGTGAGTTTCTATTGAAGTGACAAGAACACTCATAAGTATGTATGTTTCTGCTTCTGATCATCTTTATATCATCAGAGTTTTATTTTTCCTTGTTATCTCATTTTCCCCCCATGGGTCCTCTATCAGTTATTGGATTTGTTTACTAATTGTTTAATAAGTTTATAATTTTAAAGAACTAATTCCATAGGCAGAAAGACACATCACTGCCGAGTAAGAAACAAGTAAACTTTACTAAAAGGAGAAACACTGATCCTGCTGTTGCGAGGAGGAAAATTAGTACCAAATATTGAGACAGGAAAAACTGATGAAACTCAATCATTTTACCTGACAGATCAGTGATCTTTGTAATACTTTTTAATAAAGTTTGTTTTGATTTGACAATAATCTACAGATGATGCTTAAAAAGAGCACTTAAAGCTCTCTGTGGAGCAGCTGATTGAGCAATGTTATGTTATACAGAAAAGTCCTCTGGCCTTTAAGTGCTGAACAGCTTTTCAATTTGATTCATTTTCATTCCTAAACAATTGATTTCAAAAACCTTTGAACATTTAATATTTAGCCATATTTTTTATTATATAAAATACATATTCCTCAAGAATTTCAGAGTAATTATAAAAAATCTTTTAGTCACTGTGCATGGCCATGAGAGGTCTTTGTTGAATTGGAACTGCAAACAAAAAAGCTCCACTGTTCTAACAACTCTTCTTACTTGATGTGAGAATCTGCATTTTAAACATTGTCCTTTTCCTGTCATGGAATTGTTCTCCACTCTTGACGGTCCAGAGAAGTAAGAACTGAATATATTAATTTTGCAAGTGCAGTTAATGCATAAGTAAATTACTCTGAGGATGTGACACAGAAAGCAATAAACACGGCAAAAAAATCCCTTTTATATCATAACTATTCAGGTTTATCAATCTGATGCTGTGTGAATATTTAACTAATGTGCAAAATTAAAAAGAGATGGTACAGGGGAAATAGAATTTTTTTATCATAGAAAATACCAAATTGACATACAAGTTTCATACTCACATGTAAAACCATGAGATGTGTATGTTCTAATATTTTGATTGTTATTACAGAGGATGGAAGGGAGGACAAGAAATTATTCACCTTGATTCCTCTTCATATCTTCTAGGCTCATCTTGAGTGGCATTGCTCTTTGCAGCCTTTAAGGCTTCTGATGAAGGCACGGGGCCATGCTGAGCGTATCACTTTGAGATTACCCCACAAGTCTGCTGTGGATTTAGCTTTTGTGTAGTTTATCTTCAACACCCAGCTCAATGCCCTGCTGTCATCCATGGGTGGCTGCTTTTAGTCTCTCAACAAGCTGCACAATCCCCACTTGTCTAATCTCTGCTGAAACATTTATTCTGCTATTTTTAAGCACACACAGATTCACACACATTCATACTCCATGCAAACTTGCATGTAGACTGTGTTTTATATTTCCTTTACTGATCTTTTATGAAAGTTCAACATGGAGAATGGAAGGTAAGGAAGAAAAATGAACCACATTTTAGTGGTCAACAGCTGTGCCTGTATTATTTATGCTTCATACTGAGCTCCCAAGTTAATGGAACAAAGTTAATCAACGCCTTTACAGATGCTAGAAGAACGACTCCTGTAAAATATCTCTTTTAGTTTTTATTCACAATTGCCAGACTCAAACTCAAGGACTGCAATTTTCTCTTCATTACAGTGTATTTTATCTCTTTACCACTAAGAAAATGAAAGGACTTTTTTAAAAAATAAAATTTTCAAAGTTGATCTTAAACAGAAAACAAGAACATGTCAAAATGTCCAAGGAAAGAGGAATAAGTTAATGACATGAAATCTATTTCTGAGACATTTTATTATTTAATTCAGACTATATGTTTCAATATTAAAGTTGGTTACTTTATCTAATAGAAGAGTATGTAATATGTTTGACAATATCCAGGTGCTTTCAATAAGATTTGTTGCTCATATTAAAACTAGAAATGGCCTTGTCCTAATCAGGATACTCCTAATTCAATTTAATTCCAGTTTTTTTAGGTGTTATTTAGAGAGAATCATGATTTTGAAATTTAAATGCATGTTCTAACAAGGATTTTTAACTGGAAACATGCTTTTGTGAATTCCGGGTATCTCTAATGGGAATAAAATCACCTTAGAAAATGTGCATAAAAACCCCTAGACCTAGACAGGATTTTTAGTTGTTAAAATGTTTGAATTACATAAAAAAATACAAGCAAACATGATGAAGTGTCATTTATGTTTCCCCAAAGCTCCTGGAGACAGGAAAATTAATTTTCTTCCTGATGTTTAAAAGCATACATTTCTCTTCAGTAGTGTATATCATGGCAGATGCTATTATCTACTTCAAATAAAGCTGTAAATGAAATGTCTTTGTTGGATTATAATGCTTGTAATGCAGAATTTTGCACACCTCATAAATTTCACAGTGCATTTAACACATGGGAAAAAAAAATAGATTGTATTTCTTTGCTGAAGATCTTAATAGTTTTATACAATTTTGACAGGTGGATTCATATTACAATTTTGAATTGGCAGGTGCTGAACACCTGAAGTAGTATCAAACAATATCTGAAACAATTTTAAAAATGTGTAATTTTTTCACTACCCTAAGTTTAAACTTCCTTCTCTTCCAATATTAAGGACCCAAAATCTACGGGTTAGTGCTCTAAAAAGGGAGAACTTGGAATTTCCCATTTTAAGTGCTAAACCATACAGCATCTATTTTTCTGATCCCATTGCTAGTCCTTTTTTTTTTTTTTTTTTTTTTTTTTTTTTTTTGTGGTGGTGGGGGTTTGTTTTTGCGGTTTTTGGTTTTGGTTTGGTTTTGTTATTAAGCGGGGTTTTTTTTAGCAAATAACACTAGGTGAAACACATAAAATGCTACAAAAATCATTAACATTATAATTTTTTTTACAAAGAAACATTCTTAGCTGTGCAAATAAGACCATACTGCTGCCAGTAAAAGATCTGAGTTCTATTATTGTTGTTTACAATAAATATCTTGAAATAATGTTAGGGTGTGTAATTCCCAATATTTCAGGATTTAGGACTTTCTTCTTCCTAAACATGCTGATTGTTATTGCTGACTTCTCTGAAGAGTAGAATTTGAGTATTACTATTTTTTGTATCCAATGGCTTAAAAAGCACCAGTTATGTAAGGAGAATCAAGAGACAAAAGCAAATCATGCAGGCAATCAGAATTTATCTGAACTAATCAGCAAAAGCACAATCCAAATATACGGTCCTGAAATCTTTCTCACAGGACATCTGACAAATACTTTGCAATAGCCAACACTTTACAGTATAATATGTGAATGAAAAGTCAAGCTTTGTTTATTCACAGCCTTGTACCGTCTATTCAAAGTTGACTGAGACATTCACAGCAGGGAGATGCTATGAAGTTCTAAAGAGGTTGGACGTCTTCTGTTACTCCAGAACCCCTGTGAGGGAACTGGAGATAGGAATTCTGCTCCAGCCTCCCTAATTTGACCTTATCATTGTGAAAGCCTGAAATATAAGGATAAGAATAAGCAGAACTTTACTTATACATTCTTTCCAGTCACCAGTCAATTCTCAAAAGGTTTTTGATATGTAGGAAAGGGATATAGAAGGAAGATGAGCAATGTACAGAAAAGTGGACAATCTTCAAAGGTTGTTCTCATCTGTTTGAAATGTTGTCTTAACCAAATTTTAATTTGTAACTAACTTTGAAAGAGTGTGAACAGCTTGTAGCTAATCCAGCCCATCAAATTTTTATTGGCCTATAATGGGAAGGGTCAACTTTTATAACTTTTTAATGCAAGGTAAAAAAACTATCTAACATTTTGTATGCTAAAGTGTTTTGTTCCAACGAAATTGATTTTAAATTAACATCTAATTAACTGAAGAACGATGTAAATAATAAAGCAATAACTGCCAATTAGTTGTAGAAAAATTAATCTAAGAGATGGTAGAGTCCTTTGGTGAATGGTTTATGAATAACATTTTGTAGCTACTAAGATTTGGACAGCATTCCTTTAATTGCATGATTTATCCTTGTCCTTAATTGCTTCCTTATTTTAGTGAAAAAAAATGAGAGGTGGCTGATGAGGATATGCCTTGTCCACAGTACACATCCTGCTACAATCATCTTACAGAAATTGGGTGGGTATCATTTATTCTGAGGTGTGTCAGGTGTGAGAGATTGAAATGTTAAAGGTTAATGGCTCAGAAATTCACCACTTGCAAAAACTGAGGGTGCTTTGATGTGGCTGGGTTTGCACACCCCAGCCCAAAGGGAGGAGGAGAGTTTTTTGTGTGTGGTGGCAACACCTCTGATCTGCATAAGAGAGGCTCAGGGGAGGAGGGGATGCACATCCAGCACAGAGGATGACCATGCCAACCCAGCCTTTGTTTAGCAACAAGCATTTGTTTTAGTTAGATGAGGGAAAAATTGGGAAGAAGATTTGTTCATGAGAAGTCTGTGGCTCCAGCAAAACCCCAGTGTTGGCTGTAACTCCAACACTGGTTGCAATATAGCAAAGCAAAAGAAAGCCAAGTGTTGTTGAATATTCACTAGAAAAATGAACTTGTTCACTGTTTGGTAAAATACTCAAGGTTTGTTCTTTGCTTGCTTCCAAATGGATGGAGAGAAAATTGCAAATACTAAGTGTCTTTATGAAAAAAATCAAAATATATCTCAGTACAATAAGTAGAATTGAAATGAGAAACGAATCCTGAATTTCCTGACTGAATTTCTATTGTTTTGCTAGCTTCCAAAGTGCTAGCTAAAAAGATCTGATCAGGATAGTGTCAGTGAGTACAGAAAAAAATTGCTGAGGCACATTTTTGAAGCTGAAAGTATCTTAGTTTAGAGATTTATCCAGAATGAGAACAGAAACAGTAGGTTTTCAGCATTGTTGTCCACTTGGAGTCCCACATATTTGTCACTTTACAGTCATACAAGAAAATGTAACATTGTTGTAACCATGACTCTGCCACCTTTGGCACATTATTCCTCTTGGACATTTATATATTAAGTGTTTCTGCCACCAGCATATTTTTTACTTGTCTCTCAGAAATCTAACAATAGCCAGACAGAGAAAAAGCAGAAAGTTCCCAAAAGCCAATTTCCATGAAACCAAAATATTGTGTACTGAATAAAACACTTTTGTTTTATTCTGTGTGGTGCTGCCATCAAGAAAGTAATTAATCGTCTCCTACTTTTCTGCAACTTTTCAACTTTTCCTGAAGAAAAAGGACAAAGAGCCTTCCATAACATTGGTAACAGTAAAGATGTAACACTTAGGGCATTATCTTTAAATCACTTTACCCCTACAGTGACATAATTTCTTTATTTTTCTTAAATTTTGCATGCAGCTCATTCTGCACATCTGCTTCAAAGTGAGAGCAGCTGAGGTAGATTTTTGTGTGAAGTGGCAATTTTCTTCCCTTTGCAATCAGATGGAGCTGCATGACTTCAGTAGATGTTGAACAGGGACCTACTGAATGGATCAGATTTAAGTCACATATTCCCAAGCATGGGAAGCTTGCCAGACTTCTGTGTGAGTATTTCCCTTATTAACCACAAAGCAGAAACTGCACTTTTACTCTGTGTTTGCCTGGAAATGTAGTGTTTTGCACATGAACCATATCAGATTACAAATTCAAAGGTTTAAATATAATTCTAACTGAATGTTTTCAGAGCTTTATTAAATCTCTTCTTTTTTTTACATGAAAGAAAAAGAAATTGTTTAATTTCCCAGGCTGTTGTACCATATTTTTGATCTGACACATTCAGTTCTACCAGTAATATTATGTTCTGCCATGTCAATAGAGTAATGAAACACGACTGCATTAACCAGACACAGCAATGAAATAGACTACAAAATGTAGTAAAGTGGAGTTTGCTGAGCAAAAGGAGATTAAAAAAAAAGGCTCAATACTTTTGTAATTATAGTACAGTTTCTTACCTGAGTATCAGTTAAAATAAAATTTAAAAATTTCTTCACTTTAAAAACGTGTTAGATACTGGAGATACTGGAGTTATGGGAATTTTCCATGCTTGAGCTGGACTTGCAACTGCTATGACTATGTTACCTCATGCCAAAGGCACTTTCTATTTTGGCAATGTAGTTTTCAAAGTCTTTCAGTACTTTAAAAATACTAAAACATGCAATATTGCTCTGAATAAAGCATAGACACACAGGTATATGTGTGTATACACACACAAATTTGTACACAAAAAATCAGCAGGGTATGTAAAGCTAAAATATATCCCTAAGGTCAAGCCTACACTGCTCCTTACAAGTAGCACAGTTCATTTTCTAGAATTTTCTAAAGAAATTTCAGTCATATTGGCAAAGTGTCTTTTCATACTTGTAGCTTATTCTGCATCTGAGGAGTCATTTTATTTTACCAGTAGTTTTACCAATAAGTTTGCCATGAGTGTTCTCTGACACACTGCAGTAATTTCCCACATGAGGAAGTGTTCCTAACTCTAATTAGAACTTCTGTGCCTGAAGTCTTGACTTGTCTAGAACATATATGAAGGTGGAAATAAACCGCTGAACACTTAAAAAGTAAACCACTTGAACACTGTGGTTTAACCATTCTTGACTGCATCAATTACATGTACATATAACTTTTTAAAAAGTACTCTGCCCTTAAAATTAAATACTCCATATCCCTGTGACACCATTAGTTGATATTTATTAACTCAAACTTATCATTCTGATGCCTTTTCTTCATCACCAGTGAAAGATACACCATCTTTATTTATGCTTAGGATAGGAATACAATATCAATAACTATCTTCCCATATGCCATCCAGTAATAATTCTCATGAAAGGATAATTCTTCCATTTGGTTGAGTATATTGACTAATTAATGGCCTTGAACCTTATCAATAAAAGATATATGGAACACTAAAACATCAAACTCCGGAAACAAATTATTAAAAAGTTGGTTGCAATTCATTATTGGTGGAAAGATGTTGATCAGTACAGAGAAAAATTGTATTTGGTGTAGCAGAGAAGAAATAGAGACCAAATTACTAACTCCTCTGCAGGTAATCAATGATTTCTTATAAAATAATGTGTTTAAAGTCTGTGTCTTTATTTTCATCTTGAAGAGGCATCATAGCCACAGAATGTCCTGATCCCATATGTGAGATATGGTAACATTCCGGTTGGGAAAAATAAAGGAATCTTAGTCTTTTTCAAAGGCTGATATTGAGACTGATGTTGTTTAATGTCTTCGTTGCTGGCCTGTAAAGTGGGGTGAAGTGCAATACCATATTCAGATGGTATCGATATGAGGGAAGCTGGCAGAGATTTTATGAAGTTTAACAAATCTGAATGCAACATCCTGCAAATGCTGGAGACATACTGGTTAGCAACCAGTTTAACAAAAAAGGATTTGAGTTGTCCCAGTGGCCAAGTGAAATCTTATTTAGGAGTGTGTTCTGGCAGACATGAAGAAATAGGCATTATGAGAAAGAGTGTAGTCAATAGGGCAAATTCATTCTTCTTCGTGAGGCACTGAGAATGCAGCATCCAAAGTATCCATCCCGTTTTGGTCTCCCTAGTACTCAAGAAATATTAAAATAAAGGAACTAGCCAGTGAGGGGCCACCAAGCTGTTTAGGGGTCTGGAACACAAGATATATTCAAGGAAAAGGAAGAAAACACTGTGAGACCTGATTTTGTCAGTATGGAAAAGAGAAAATGAAAGGAAGCTGGCTTCAAACATTCAGGAGCAAAGTGCAGAAAAAGCAGAGCCAGACTCTTCTCAGAGAAGCACCATAAAGATATTGCAGGCTATGAACATGAGCTACAACAAGACAAACTATTAATATACTTTAGGAAAAAAAATTGACAATGTGAGTAATCAAAGACTGAGACAAATTGCAAAGACAGGTCAGAGATATTCTGTACTTCACTGTGATCTGAATTTGAAACAAAATATAGATTGGAGGTTGTCCATGCTCTGAGTGGTAGGTTGATTCCTAGGAGTTACATTAGAAGTCTTCATTGTAGGCTTTTGCCTTTTCTTGGATGTTCTGTTTCAAAGAAAATATTGATTTTTTAAAAACTATTTATTTATTTTTCTATTGTAGTGTTTTAAATGATTGAGCTCAAGATAAAATTTCCTTTGTACCTTTAATGTTTTGCACAATGAGACATAAAGCACCAAACAAATCTTATATCCTTTCCTTGCTAGGTTGATCTTTCTTTGTGGATATTCTACTGCCAGTTACAACTCTCTGGCTACAATTATCCACTAAAATCAACAGGAAACATTATGGAGTACATAATGTAAGTTCTGGAAACCCTTTTATTTTACCTTCTTTGTATTTTTATGGTAAGATAAAAGAATGAAGAGAGATGAAGTTTCACTCTTTTCCCAATTCAAATATTATTTTCCAGGGGTCCTTTACTTTTATGTTACAACACCTTCATGCTTGACAAGATCTAAACCCCATTGAATAAACCTTCCCCATGTTCTTTCTCTAACCTCTGATTTTCTGAATGTCAGTGAAAAATTGTGAAAGTCAAAAATACGCAAGGAAATTTTATTCTCTGAAGAAGATTTTATCCAATGGGAAAAATAAAAGCAAAGGGCTCCACTTCTCTAAGTGCATTTAAATAATGAATATAGTTTTTTACACTTTTTCTCTTAATTTAGCATTAATCTAGAAAATTATTCCGTGCATTGAAATCAGAGAAAATGACATCTAAAAGTAGAGTCAAACATTAAGAGATTTTTGTTTATGTAGTCATTTGCATTTCAAGAATATTTCCATATATTTTGTTTTCAAGATATGTCCATTTTCTTATCAAAGCTTGAATGAAATATGAATCCTAAATCCAGAATCTTTATTGTTATGAAATGGTTATTCCATTGTTTTGTGGGTTTTTGGTTTGGTTGCTTTTAGTTTCTTGTTTGCTTGGTTTTGGGTTTGTATGAGAGTGTTTTTTTGAATCACAGAATGTGTTGGGCTGGAAGGGACATTAGGAATCACCCATTTCCGTCCTCCCTACAGTTGGCAGGGACACCTTTCCCTAGGCCAGGTTGCTCAAAGCCCCACCCAACCTTGCCAAAATTTCATGCAGGATACAGGGGTGTCATAGACGTATACCAGGAATTTATGCCTAAGCAAATGGTGAAGAACAGATCACTCTCCTGTGCTTTGAGGAAAGGAGGAGTGCATGCTGTGAACTTATGTGGAAATCAAGACCCAAGTGAAAGCACAGTGTAGTGGCCTCTGATATGCTCTGGCCTAAATACTGCTAGTGACAGGCTGTTGCTATGGATCACAGTCAGTACACAGGTGGGCCACTGCAAGTTCCTCTTTAATCATGGAATTCTGGGTGCTCTGTGATCTGTTTGTGTGGTTCCATAGACCATCAGCATTGCAAGAATTGACCACAGTCTGGGAATAAATCTTTTATTTTCTATTTCTCTTGCTAGGATTTTCTATCTTGCTACTTGGTGAAAACATGAATTTCTGCAACTGGAAAAAAGCAACAGGATGACTAAATACTCTTCCTGTCCACTAACAAAAAAGTGGTACAACATAGTTTATTTCATAATTCACACAACTTTTCAAAGCCTTTTTAGACTTTAAGCAGGGCTTAAAAGTAAAATTCCTTCCTCCTGCAAAATTCTCACATTGATCATTACTTTCTGCCTACCCAAATTTCCTATTCACTTTCAAATGTATGAGTCACTCTTGAGCTGAGTATGTATTTTATTTTGAGTGCTGGTATTCCATCAGAATGTTTTCAATAGAACTGTATCCTTCACTTTCTGCCTTATATTTTCTGTGCAGTGTTGTTGTGCCCTGGTGAGCAATGGGTAGTATGGTACAGGATGTAGTGCATCTTATGCTGTATTGAACAGTGCTTGTGTTTCACTCCAGAAATGTAAGTTTTTGATCAATGAAAACAAGTTCTGAAACCTGAAAGCATCTAAAACCAGTTAATTGTTTTAGAGGGACAGGAACATAACATTTAAATTCGGTAGACTTCAAAAAGCATAAATATACAGAGTGCACAAAGATACAAAAGGAGTATGCATGGTTTGTCACTGAACTTTAATTAAACTGTTCTAGTAACTTATATGAAAGTGCTTACGACCAAAATGCCTGAGTAGATACAAAGTCTACAGAGACTGTTACTAGGCTTTTCATCTTTACAGGTATTGGGAATTCAAAAATATGCCTTTTTTGAGAAAAACAAAGTGTTTAGTGCTTTGTCCTTTGTGCTTTGTTGCAATTCCCTGCAACAGAAAACAGAAAAAACCTGGTATTACTCAGAATAATTGTATGGAAAGAAAATCTACAAAGTGAATATGAAACAATGTTTTAATTTTAAATAAAGAGCTGATTCTGATCTTCATAGACTTTTTTTCTTTTCTTTTATGATGGAGGCACAGCTATATAAAAACCAACCAATCAAAAACAACCCTCTCAAAATTCGAACAAAACACAACAAAGAAAAACAGTATTCATTTTAAAGTTTTAGAGGTTTTGAGCTGCATACAGAGATTCCTTTCTGAGCCTTCATATCAGTATCTTAGCAAGCCAGAAAGTCAGAAAGAATGCAAAGCCTACATACTCCTAAGCTGCTGCCATCTCTATCAGTGCATCCTACATTTCATTCTCTGGATGTGCCGTGGACACTAATGCAGTTATCTGTCATGTGTGAGGCATCAAGTCCCATGGCCCAGAGATGGTGTGCAGAGCTGCTGGCACTGGGGAACAGCAGCAGGGATATAACATCCAGAAACCTCTCTTTGAGGCTCACATTGAATGATACGGAGGTCCAGCTGCCTGACCTACCCAACGATTAGTGACTGAGAGATCATCAGCTGGGAAACTCCAGCTCCTGTTCCTGCCTACCTCTTGTAGGCAGTGTCAATTACTGTGAAATGCATGGCCTGCAGCAGGTCAAGCCTACGTGTGAGAGGGGGCAAGAGGACATGAAAGCACATGGCAATTCACCTCCACAGAGGTGAAGATGTGACAGACAACCAGACTGTACTCCTGACATGATTATGATGCATTTTTTAATAAAGTAAGACTTCATAAATTTGATATCTGAAGATTTCATTATGTCTGCTCTTGGTTTTGGCTTTTCTGTTTCTTTCCAGCTGATAATAGATAAGCAACCAGCTTTTCTGTATATATTTTTGTCTTGTAAAAGCTTATGAAAAGAACAGAAGCTGCTACATTACTTTTTTACTTAAGGACTTGATTAGAAAGGATAGTATCTATGGTTTTGTACATTCTCTTAGTCTAGTGTACATTCTCTAGTCTATCTTTACAAACTTGAATGCTTTTTTTCACAACGATCCATACTGATTTTTTGGAGTAGTGGGTGATGTGAGTTCTATTCATATACAATGGACATATTTTTATCTGTTTTAAAGGAGATATGCAAACTTTATTTTTGCCTTGAAAGCCTTGTTTTATTTTTTTTCCATAGAAGTACAAAATAAGTCATTCAAGCAGAACATATGGATCTGTTCTTTTTGTCTGATGAAGAAGAAAAAGATAATTAAGAGGGGCACTTAAAGTATGTATACTTTCAGGTTTCTATTTATTTATTTATTGAGAAAACTGTTCTATATAGTTTTAGAGCTCATTCGTGTCTATTTTACACCTTTTTTTCCTCATGAAATAGGTAATATAGTGCACTTTTCCTCCCTTCCACTCTACCTTGCATGTCATTGAGATTTTATACACAACGTAGTAAAAAGCAAGTAGTCAGGCACTGGTGTTGATGAATGACAGTGACTTAAAGACCTGGTTGCACCTCTTCATGCATTTCAACACAGCATTTATTCACATAAGCAATGACTTTGGTATCAGGAAGAAGGCAGACTATGCCAGAGTCTTCACTGCTTTCAAAACATGAGCTTCACTCTTTCTGAAAAGGAAAACATCACTAGTCAACTTAATTAGCAGTGCAAAACCAGTTTTATTTAAATTATTCATTGGGAAAAATCTGAAAAGGTAGAGGACCAGAAAGGGTTGCCTGATACTTATGACAGTGACATTAATGTTAGAATTCTTCTTGTTTGGGAGTGTTTCCATTTAACACTCCTTGGCAGCCACATGTGACATGCCCTGATGATCTCCTACATCTAGCAAAAATATATATAAATACCCAGATTTCTATAATAGTCATGGAAGAAAAGGGTAAAATTAAGCAGAGTAGAACATGTACAAGATAATTAAGTTTTTTTAAAAAAATCTTTACTCTCTTATTTAAGATATTGACAAGTACTTGCCTCCTGTTACCCTCACACCTCATGAACATCTAGGAGTGATGAGCTATCATGGCATATATAAGAAAGTGCATCATTTCATTTAACTCCCTGTGTCACCATGTGTCAAAATCAGCCCCTCTCTGACATTAACTATGTAGCAAGGGGATTGAAAACAGAGGACATGCTTTTGTGGAGGTATTTCTTCCTTTATAAGCAGTGAGTTTTAACTATCTGGTACCATGCCAAGAGTCTTAAGTACTTCAGAGTAGTCCTAAGTACTTCAGAGCTCAAAACGGACAGCTTGTTCTAAATCAAAAACTCTGTCGGTCCCTCCAAAGATTATTCTTCTCTTTTCTTCACTTTCCCAACCCTAAATTAAATCAACATCTATTAAAAAAGTTTGGATGCTTAAATTACTTAAAAACAATACTTAGATGTTACTAGCAAATCGAATGATTCATATAGTCACATGAGATTAGCATTTTCCCATGAGCATTAAAAAAAAAAAAAAAAAAAAAAAAGTAGAAATTTTAAATTCCTGACTCACCTATCTGAATTAAGAATTAGTCCCCTCTAACATTCAGAGTTGAATGAGAACCAGACAGATCTGATGTGATCAAATCACTTTTTTGAGCTGACTGTATCTCCTTTAGCAATATAGAGCAATACTCAAAACCTAGGTTTAATGTATAAATTCTGGTAACACTTTCAATTCACTGTAAGCTACACAGCAAGCATAGATGTTGACCTAAGGTTACTCAAAATTGCCTCTTAAGTCCAGCATCTTTCACTACCTCTTCTTCTACTGTCCCCAGATTAAGTGTATATTGCTAATAAAAAGCATGGCTTATCCAGAATAAGGGCATTCAGAGCTCCCATTCAAAATATCTTTTTTTTTTTTTTTTTTTTTTTTTTTTTTTTTTTTTTTAATATTTGGCCATGGAATGTTTATTTTGCTTTGGTTTTTGCTTTGGTTTTTGTTGTTGTGTTTTTTGGGGTTTTTTTTTTTTTTGGTAGGTCTAGTCTCCTCTAAAAGCTGTTACAATTTATTTTTTTTTCCATTGGCTGTTTTTCTCAGTTTCATGTTGTTTTCCTTCTTGTAGCATCCTTGCTTTCTTTTCTCTGAGCACCCTTCCCTCCTCCAGGGTTACCATAGAAATATATAATCATAAATTTCAGCAGAGAAACTAAGGCTGAAGTAATAAACTGAAATGTCAGGATGAACTATTTTGCATAGCCACAAACCAAATTGTACTTTTAGATAATTATTAATTATGTGATATACTTACGGAATTTGAGTATATCTGTGGGGATTGTTTTTACCTATTTGGTTTGAGCTTTTGGTCCACTATTTGCATTAATAGCTTTGGCAATAAATACACTGACTTGAAGTGTATCAGCTTGGAAAGCCCTTTATCTTCTGCTTACAGTATTCATTTAAACAGCTATGGAACTAAAACTTGGCACTTTCCAGAACAAGACCACAAAGTTAAATATACTATGCACAGTATATTATATATATATGCACACACACACCCATAAGTGTGACAAACATCAAACAAAAAAAAAAACAAAAACCCCAAATGAAAAACCCCAAACAAGCCAACAACCAGCAATGTATTATTTTTTTTTTTTAAATCCTGTTTACTGGTAGACGTGAGGTCATTATGAACACAATTATATTATTTGATATATTGATAGTTTAAGTGTTTATAGCAAAGTCATTTACAAATCTGGCCTGATTCTTCATATGCTGTGTAGTGAACCAACTTCAGTCGATGTAAAATGTATTTCATGCATAACAATACTACAATAACTGTCTGAAGTGGAAATTTCCCCTCCTGTAGTTATTGATTGTTCAATTTGAGAGTTCATTCTTCACTTGTTATGGTGTCTCACTGGTCACCAATTGTTTTACTTCTAAATTAGCTATTTGGAACCACTGAAATAATGACATTATTATGGCCCTTCAAATAGCACTGACTAAAATATCAATATTTTATTAATGAGATATATGTATATATTAATTCTAGGCAAAAAAATAAGACCATTTTTTCTTTTCTCTCTGATTCATTTTTTTAAATGGAAAAAGTAATGTAATTATTCATACAGAGAAGAGAATACAATCCTAAAAAAAATCTTAACTTAAAATTAATTTTGAAGGTTTTACTTCGAAGTTCTAGATCTTGAAAACTTTATTAGATAAAGTTTGATACACTAAAAAAATCTTGTCTTTTTTGGTGTTCAATTAAAATAAAGCTTAGTCTTCTTACACTTGTTTTGGGAAAACTTTAAAGTTAGTATTTTCATATTTTAATATAAAGAGTCTTGGAAGGCAAAGAAAAAATAGAAGGTGTAGTTGTTCACAACTAAAATGGGAACAAAATTTTAACTTAATTTGACTCTTCCAAGATGGTAAGAAAATAACGATATATGGAATTGAAACAAAGAATGAACTCTACAAATTTTAAATATTAAGAAAAATTTCAATTACTTTTGCATCACTTGTTTCAATTCTCAGCATTAGTTTCTCAAAAAATTTCATAAAATTCAAAACAAAATTTTGTTTTCTCACAAAGATATCTAAAAATGCCATTAAGCATTTGAAATGTAATTCTTTAAATGTTTCAAAATTTTAAAAGATACATTGACTTAAGAGACTGATGATCTCTAACATAATTTCTAGAAAAAAGATCAGTATGAGCAAGGTGGATACTTCAATCAAACATCAAAAACTTACAGAGAGTTTTTTATAAGCCATCCAATGATTTAGAATGCTTCACTTTAGTTTTTAGTCTGCCTCAAGCCTGAAGGACTCAAAATAGGAAGTCAAAGTGAAAAAAGAGCTACTAATCTGGTGGGTCAGATGATAAATGATAATTTGTCAGAATTACATGATTTGCTCACAGAGTCGCAAGGAGAAGAAGGAAAGGGTGTCCATGAATTCATGGAGTCAAATCCTGGCTTCCTCTGCCTGTATCACAGGCAGGCTCCAAGTCTCCTAAATGGTGTTTACCTGAGGAGTTTCTTACAGAGGTTTAATATATATTTTCTGCAAATATCTTTCAGAAATTATTCTAAAGTTTGGCTGTATCTAATGTTAAATCTTACATTAATGGTTAAACTAAAGGCTGTGGTAGATTTGTCTTGGCAGCCAAACTCAGGTAGATGAAGCTATTAAACCGCTAAAGTGTTTGTCTCTTCTGCTGTCCATTAATGCAGGGATGGCTGATACAAGTCATCACCTGCTGAGTTATCACAGCATTCAGTCTTGTATATTAAGCTAAATGAAAACTAGATGTCTGATTTTAATCTTCCGCCACAAGCCTGTCAGTGTCCTAAGTATCTTTTGCTGCATTATTGCTTTTTTTGCACTATCTTCCATGAGCACAGGGAGCAATATATTTATTTCTGTTATTCCACTTCTTCTGATGTATTTATAGGCTACAAAGGATGCAGAGTTTTAAACAGTAGATTTGTCTGACTGCTCTCAAGGAACTGTGTGTCAATACATAACAATAAACAAGGAAGAAGAAATTGTGGGATTAAATCAAGCCATAGGGCCAGAGAATCATCCAGAATGGTTTGGTGTGGAGTGCTCTGTCAGTGATGAAGGGGAGGTTTCATGTCTCATGTTCTTTGTGAAGTTCACTGTAAGGCAGATGAGACAAGTAGATAACTTTATTTTTTGTGAAAGTCTGTGGGTTAGGCAATTTTGGCATAACTGGTGGAGTTTTTCTCACACAATTATCATGAACTGTTTTAATAGAATCATACAATCACAGAATATGCTGAGTTGGAAGGCACCCATCAAGATGATGAAGTTCAGCTCTTGGCCCTGCACAGGACCTCCCAAGATCCACACCACGTGCCTTAAAGCATTGTCCAAATGTTTCTTGAAATCTATCAGCCTGGTGCTGTGACCACTGCCCTGGGCAGCGTGTTCCAGTGCCCAGCCATCCTCTGGGTGAAGAACCTTTTCCTGATATGCAACCCAAACCTTCCCTGACTCAGCTTCATGCTGTTTCTTTGAGTCCTGTCACTAATCAAAAGAGTGAAGAGATCTGCACCTGTCCCTCTACTTCATCTCCTGAGGATGCTGGGGACCACAATGAGGTTTCCCCTCAGTGTCCTGTTCTCCAGTCTGAACATACCAAATGTCCTCAGTCACTCCTCATACGGCTTCTGCTCCAGTCGTCCTTTGAACGCTCTCTAATTGCTTGATGTCAAAAATTGTATGATTTGATTTAAGGATACAGCACTCCTTGAATGAGTCATCCTGGTGCCAGATGTTTGAATGCTCTGGAGATTCAGAGATATCTTTACTGAGTGCTTGCATTTTATCCATGAAGGTTACAGGAGATGCTGGAATATTTATCTAAAGCACAGAAGAGTGCACTAAAAGAAGCTAGAAAGAGATAAGACAGAATAAGTGATGGAGCATTGTATATTTAGCCATCATTCCACAGAAATGTTCATTTAGCCATCATTCCTTAAAAATTAAACTATTGAGTCAAAAAAAAACAAAACCAAACCAAACCAAAACAAAACAAAACAAAACAAACAAACAAACAAACAAACAAACAAACAAAACCCAAAAAATTCAACACACAAAAACCACCACAAAAAACCTATGACAACATATCAGACAGCTGAGTTAGTAAAGGTAATGTCCAGGTATGAATGTCCATGTCATTGACCTGCCACTGCCACAGAGCTTCTTACCAGCACTGCTGCTGTTGCACAAGGCCATACCATGGGAGGATCTCTTTCACCATTAGATATAGCTTTTGTGGCCTCATTTTTATTTCACTGTATATCCTTTGTCTAATTGTTAATGGGCACCTATAATTCACTCAGCTATCTCAGTTTTCTACATTATTAAGGAAAAGTTTGTTTCAAGAGCATGCAAGTTATTGAAAGGTGATCACCTGAGAATATCGGCCTGAGTGATATGTTGTTTACTTATATTTCACAGAAGGCCTGTGCAAGCAGAAGCAACGAGTGGGCAGTGTCTGGGGATTCTTAAATTCAGAAAAAAATGTCCTGTTTTGTTAACTGCACTGATATCAGTTATAAATACATACCTTCTGCCTTTATACTTATTGCTGTAAAGTAGGGATAGAACTAAACTTACTGTATTTTACTCACCTGCTGTTTGGTTCACCGTGCAGCCTGAGAGAACGGTTTTCAGTGATACAAAGTCTCATCATAAATATGTGGAAGATACTGTTTGTGGTCCTTCTGTCTCTGAGCTGTGTGTGACTGCAGGGAACAGCAGATATTCTGAGCCTTAATCACAGGTAGATGAGTGGAAGATGTGGCAATCCAGCCTTCCATAGATAGGAAGGTTACAAATCCATCACAACCAATTGGGAAGTCAAGTACTAAGAAGACCACTGATATTAAAGGTTGTCTTACAATTGCTTCCCTAAACTAAGGAGGTGATGACATGGCTTTCCCACCACCAACCTCTTTGAAAGGCTATGTGCTTAACCTGGGGGCTGAAGCGGAAGAAAGGTTCTGAGGATTTGAGCAAGACACCATCCCAGCCCATAATAACTGCATGCCTTCTCCAAGTGATGGGAGATGGACTGTAGCAGGACAGCCCACATCAGTCACTGTGGACATGTTGTCAAGACTGCAAGTGAACTCTCAGGTTGATGAGGGGGACCTGGCTCAGGATAAGTGATGGAGCAGGAAGGGAAAATCTGCTGGATGGAACACCAGAAGCTGTTGAACATAACAAGTACCTGTGTAGGAAGCAAGCAAAAGTTAGAGTTATGACAGGTGCCTGAATCTCACAGGTGGTTAAGTGGGAGGATGTGAAAAAATGCCAGACATCACAGATAATTGGAGAGGAGTGTTGGGAACGTTTGTGGGAGTACAGTGTTGTAAGGCAAACAGGTCTCAGGTAACCGTCAGCAATACCATAAAATGCCAAGTTTGCTTGGCAAACTGGGATAAGAAATAATGTATTTGTTATCAAAATTAGTACTGAGAAAAAATTATGGGTTCAGGTGTTTACCTGAGGGAAAACAGGAGGTGAAAGGTAGATAGAAGAATGATGGAAAGGAATGCCAAGAAGGGAAAATAGACCCTTATGAGTGAAAACACTCATAGTATTTCCACTCATAAGAGTGTATGGGTGGTGGTATATGGGGGGCCTACTGTGAGACCTGTTCTAGCTGGAGCAGGACACAAAACCAAAGCCTTGGTCTGACCCTGAAACAGATTCACTCTGCGCCTGAGTCAGTGGGTTTGAGTGGGGCAGGTTATCTACCTCTCCAGTAAGGGAACACATGGACAGGTGGATTAAGCATTCCAAGATCACTGTGTCAGTGTGTCCCAGGCCTCATAGCTTCAGCAATCACCCACCTCTTCATAATGGGAGTGGGGTTTTTGCTCATGTGACTTCAAAACCTGTTATCCCTTCATTTCAAGGCATCAGCATCACACATATTTTGTAAGCATTAGATGTCAGTATCTGTGCTTTCCATTAACCCACATCATTCATTGGGATAGCAAGAAGATGCTATGGGAATCCTCTCTAAAGTAAAGATTTGTCTCCAGTGTTCTGTTAAATGAAGCTCTCCAGTTTGCTCTCATGCCCTGTATTCTTAGGCACTTGTAATGTACAAGATTATCTGCTCTGTCTCTGCTCTAGCATGAACCAGGTTTGTCAGCACTTGGAGTGGCTTCTTCAGGAGTCTGCAAAAAGCTTGTGAAAGAGAATAATTTATTAAAATGAGTCTCTGTAGAAAATCCCAAACACTAACCAACTAAATCACAAAAAAAAAAAAAAAAAAAAAAAAACAAAAAAAAAAAACCAACAAAAAGTCGCAACAAAACAAAAAAAAAATCACCCTCAAAAAACCCTAACAAAAAACTTCACAAAGACAAAGAGGAAAAGGAAAAAACACAAATTATCAATAAACATAATCTTATTTCACTTGGGCTTCAAGGTGTACATGCAAGTTTATTTAGAAACACTGAATCCTGAATTTACTTTTAAAGGAAATGGGATGGAAAAGCAACTACACATGCAAGCTAACTTTGAGTTTGTCTCACTGTAATGATCACTAAAAATTCCCTGGCAAATTTCACAAATTGTCATTTTAACATCTTCAGAGACACCCTAGAATTCCACAAATCCTAAACTGGTCACCTCTACTCATTTTTTTAGCAGATGTGTGTGTCAGTATCAGTCTTCCAACAGAGTTTTTACTATATAGTCAACAAAAATTCAGTTGCAGAATTACAGGGATTGCCTGTTTCTGTATAAACAAGTCAGGCTCCAGAGCAATTAAAATTGTAATATTCCATATAAAGAAATTACTGTACACTCTTCAAGATAATAGATTATTATACACTGTTCATAAAAATAATATGTTCTTGGTAGACTCCACACTGAAATTCAACCAAGGAAATCCAATCTTATTTCCTCAGAAAAAGACAGCTCACTTCAGATCAGATGAATTTTATCTGATAAGAAAGATAAAAGATTCACATGGCAAAGAAAGCTATACTGTGATAAGGGGGGAAAGAGTTAAATTGAACAATTATCCCTGTAGACACTGAAAGAGACCTTTCAGAACTACTGCAGTTTTTTGTACAGTCCTGTTAGACCACCCTGCTGCTCACTCATCTGGACATTCCGTTGGTTGCTGTATTTGCCACTTACTACTCTACAAAGATGTTCCTGTGATTCCTTTGGTCTGGGAGTTTCTCTGGCATATTCACAGCACATATACTTTTGCTATTTTGCCACAGAAATATGATTATGTTAACCAGGTGGCCTCATCCCACAGTACAGGTACTGATGCCTGTCTCACCCCTACATCTTTTAACTGCATCATGTGTTGTGGGTACACTGGGTGAGGATGAGAAGTGAATAAGTAGGGATGGCTTTCAATTTGTTTTAGGTACCTTTTTCTGTTTTTCAGTTCAACTATTGAGACTTTTGGATCTTTACAAAATCTAAAGTTTTATAACTCAAGATACATATTTTCCTGTCTCAGTGTTCACAGTATGTTGCAAAAGCTTCTAAGAAGCTTCTAAGAGTGTGATTTCTCCTGCAAGTAGTTTCTACAGCTCAAGTTTCTGTCTTTTTTAGTCATGCATTTTAATTTTTTCATTTCCTCAACAATGGTTGTAGTAACAATCCAAGAAAGGGCTTTGCTCTCCCTTGTTGGGAACATTTCACTCACTTGCAGTAGTCCTCTACAATAAAACTTGAAAAATCAAAGAAATCAAATGATATCTACTCTTCCCTGTTCAGTAACAAATGTCCCACAAGTGTTCTCCAAGTCTCCGGTTCCGGATTTATTCAGCAGTTAATAGTCTTTCTCAAATACAGAATCACAGAATCACAGATTGTGTAGGTTGGAAAAGACCTTCAAGATCATTGTGTCCAACCCAACTAGATCATGGCATCGAGTGCCACATCCAGTCTCTTTTTTAACACCTCCCTGGGCAGACTATTCCAGTATTTAATCACTCTTCCAGCGAAAAACTTCTTCCTAATATTCAACCTATATTTCCCTTGATGCAGCCTGAGACTGTGTCCTCTTGTTCTGTCAGTTGCTGCCTGGAGAAAGAGACCAACCTCCAGCTGACTACAGCCACCCTTCAGGAAGTTGTAGAGAGTGATAAGGTCATCTCTGAGTCTCCTTTTTTCCAGGCAAAACACCCCCAGCTCCCTCAGTCATTCCTCACAGGGTTTGTGTTCCAAGCCCCTCACCAGCCTCGTTGCCTCCTCTGGACGTGCTCAAGTGTCTCAACATCCTCCCTTAACTGAGGGGCCAGAGCTGGGCACAGCACTCGAGGTGTGGCCTCACCAGTGCCCAGGACAGCAGAAGAATGAGCTCCCTGCTCCTGCTGGCCACACCATTCCTGATCCAGGCCGGGATCCAGGCCATTGGCCCTCTTGGCCACCCGAGCACACAGCTGGCTCCTGTTCAGCTGCTGTCACCAGTATCCCCAGGTCCCTTTCCTCCTGGGCACTCTCCAGCCACACTGTCCCCAGCCTGTAACGTTGCAGGGGGTTATTGTGGGCAAAATGCAGGACTTGGCACTTGGGCTTATTAAACTTCATCTGGTTAGACTCTGCCCATCCATCCAACTGTTCCAGATCTCTCTGCAGAGCCATCCTATCTTCCAACAGTTCAACACACCCTCCCAGCTTAGTGTCCTCTGCAAATCTACTGATGAAAGACTCAATACCCTCATCCATGTCATCAATAAAAATATCTAACAGAACTGGCCCCAGCACAGATCCCTGAGGGAGACCACTGGTGACTGTCCCCAGCTGGATGCATCACCATTCCCCACCACTCTCTGGGCTTGGCCATCCAGCCAGTTCCTAACACAGCAAAGAGTGCTCCTGTCCCAACCCTGGGCTGCCAGCTTTTCCAGGAGTGTGCTGTGGGAGACAGGGTCTTGGCCTTGCTGAAGTCCAAATAGACAACATCCACAGCCCTTCCTGCATCCACCAGGCGGGTCATTTGGTCATAAAAGGAGGCCGGGTTGGTCAAAAATGATCCACCTCTCCTAAGCCTGTGCTGGCTGGGCCTGAGACCCTGGCCATCCTGTAGATGCTGCATGATGACACTCAGTATAAATTGTTCCATTATCTGCCAGGAACTGAGGTCAGACTGACTGGTCTATAATTACTGAGATTCTCCTTCCCACCCTTTTTGTGAATGGGTGTCAGAGTGGCCTGTTTCAAATCATTCAGAACCTCACCACTGATTGTAAATGATGGAGAGTGGCTTTGCAAGCTCATCTGCCATCTCTCTCATCACCCTGGGATGGATCCCATCTGGGCCCATGGATTTATGAATACCCAAGGATCTCAGCAGTTCTCTGACTGCCTCCTCTGGATAATGGGGGGATCTAATACCTTTTCTAATGTAGTTTTATAGATGGTTTTCTTTTGTTTCCTGGTGTAAAAAGCATGCAGCTGGTATTGGAATACAGTAAAAACAAGCTCCAAGACTTCCTCAGGGAGCAACAAGATTCAGCACAGATCCTAGGGAAGACCAATGTCATCCTAAAATTGTAATTGTAACTGTCTTAAATGAAAATGAATGTTTGCATAAAGAAACTGAATTTAATTCAATTCCTGGCCTGTGTTACCAGTGGAACCTTGAGAGTATTCCAGTTCACCTTAAGTGAAAGACTGAGAAAGGGCTTAATATTCCAATATGTAAATATCTAGCTATGGAGGATAATCAGCAGCCTCCTATTACTTTCACTTGGGATTCAGATCTCCAAGATACTTTCCAAGATCACAGATACTTAGCCCTGATGTACTTGCATGCTTTGGACAATGCTAGGCAATTATGATTCCCCCACTTAGTGTCTGGCAAGCTCATTTACAAATTCCTTGTAATGGCTAATCATCAATGACTACTCTGGGAGCTTAGGAAACCAGCTCACCTATATAAACGACAAATAGATTTTAAACTAGGGTAATTTAATTTTGAATTGAATCCTTAATTTGGATTGGTCTAAACCCATGAAATTTGTAGCTTGTATATAGAAAAATTTCTTCATTTCATCTCATGAACCAAAGCTATTTTCTCTTTTAGCACAGACAGAAATAGGAGAAAAGTTCATAAGTCAGTATGTTTTTTAATTTGGAACTCACTAATTGTTCTTCAGACTTGTTCTTTCTCACATGATCTTTAAGAAGTCCTCATTGAAAGATGGAAGATGAACAACTGGAGAGAAAAGATGAACATCTAATCAACCCAGGGGAAAGAGAATCACATCACATATTAAACTGAATTTTCTTTCCAATGTAGGTTTTTATTATGCTTTTGTAAACATAAAGTAGACAAAGCTAAGAAAATTGCAGCAGTCATCCGATTTTTCCACTGTCCTGCTCCTGTGGAATGCATTGGACTACTTCTCAGGTGGGCATAGGAGAACACTTATTTTTGTGTCAGTGCTTTAATTTAGTATTGTTCTATTCAATCAACTTTTTTCTGTCTGGTAAGCTACAAAGTCCATAGTTTAATTTTTTAAAAAACATTTTTGAGTGGAAACAACAATTGCATACTTGCTTTTTGCTAGGATACACTAAAAGGCGTCATCAGACAACTCTGTGTTAAATCAGAGTTAAGAAAATAAAGATGGAAAAAAATAAACGAGTGCTTAGGGAGGATGAGGAAGATAAAGATGTGTTTCACATTTCATCATACTAAAAAAGCTTTTACAGCTTTTTTATTACCATGGCAGTGTAAAAAATTTTAGAGCTTTCAAAACATCACTCAATTGGCTAATATCGCCACAAAGTGCAATCTGAAATGGAGTGAATTCCTGTTACGTTTATTGAGAAAATTCAAAAGTAGAAATAAGATTTTTTTTTAATATTAATTCATAAAAATGCACTTTATATTCTTTTTGCCTGAGAAATACACACAATAAGGTTTAACAAAAGCCTGTTTCCTCTCATAACTAAGAAAATCTATTGAATTTAATGCTCAGACTGCAATAGATTCAGTTATTTATGTTCTTCTTTGCCAGAGGAATAACAGATGTGTAGTGACATTAAAAAATACACTATTTTTCTGCTAAAGACAAACTTTTAACTCTTTGCTCACAAATCCAGATATTCATATCATAGGAGAGATAAAAGGGATATTTATAGGACAGATAAAAGGGATATAATGCTCCAAGGAATCTGAGTTTGGTCATTAACCTGTCAGCATTAGGTTACAAGATTCCAGCCTTTAGAGAAGTCACGTTTGAGAATAGTTTGGGATGTTTTTCTTTACTAAAAATTTCATTTACATCTTTTGCAACTCCAGAAGGGATAAGAAAATTGTCACCTCGTGCATACAACAACAAGCTTCTATTCAGAGTTCAGCTCCAGGGATGAGGAAATCATTTGCTTTCTACAGTATCACTTAGCAGGTACTAACAAGGGCAGCTATTAAAAAAAAAAAATCCCCTTTGGAATTTGTGTGTTTGTTTATTTGATTTTTTTTCTTGACTGCTCATATTCACACCTGCCCACCAGAATTCCTTTTTTTTTTTTCCTAAATCATCTGCCTCACTATTTGGGAAGAAGTGATAACGCTACACTTTATGCAAATGTAAATTGATTTGTATTAGCATGCACAGCACCACATTTTTATCTTGTATTTCTAGGTGCACTTAAGCAGAGCTAGCTTTCAACAAGCTTATAAACAGATCAGCTACTATTTATTTGAAAATGTTTACATACTGAAACCTGTCCATACATTTACATTGTGCCCTAACATGAAAAACTAAAGTAAAGTGAGTGTTTCTGATTTTTTTTATTCTGTACTTGCCCAGTTTAAGTATTGATTTTCATATGGACGGGCCAGAAGTTCAATGTAGAAAAAGAAGAGGTTGAGTAGGGAAACAGTCTTGAGACACTGAAACATTCAGAAGGCAGGAGGTTTAACAGGCGCAGTCTGTTTTAGGCAGCTGCTTCGTCATGTCCTTCCTTATGGTGCAGGGGGCTGGAGGAAGTTAAGATTCCAGTAGTGCTGATGAAAAGGGAAATTTATCTAACTCAAAGACAAAAACTTTCAGAGCATGTGAAACCAACCTTGCTATAATTGAATGCAGTCAGAAACAACATGCTAGGAAGGCTTCTGCATTTACCTAACCATGTGTAATATGCCATTCATAAAGTGATATTCCCACATTTATCTTAAGGATACTTATTGACAAGTGCTCAGCCAACTCCAGTTTGGAGTCTGATAGCTAGATAGTCTTGACAGATAATCAATATATGCAGCAGAATGTGTTCAATGCATTTGGTATTTACCAAATGAATGGACATAGAATAATAGAATCATTAACTTTGGAAGGTACTTTAAGATTATTCAGTACAACTGTTAACCCAACACTGCCAGGTCTACCAGCAAGCTGTGCCCCTATGCACCACAGCTACACTTCTTTTGAACAGTTCCAGGGACAGTATTCCAACTCTTCCCTGGGCAGTCTGTTCCTATGCTTGACCACACTTTCAATGAATAATTTTTTCCTAATATCCAACTAAACCTCCCCTGGCACAACTTGAGGTCAATTCCCCTTGTTCTATTGTTTGTCATCTGGTAGGAAACATCAACCCCCACCCGGCTACAACCTTTTTTTAGGCAGTCATAGAGAGCAATAATGTCTCGCTTCATCCTCCTTTTCTTCAGGCTAAACAATCTCAGTTCCCTCAGCTGCTCTTCCTAAGACTTGTGCTTTAAGAAACATTATACAACATTCTTGATTTCCAGAAATGAATGCGCAGGTTATCACACTCCCATGCATTAATATAATAATGATAATGTTAACAACATTCATCCCTCTCTTTAGGATTTCTAGCAGTGCATGACAGATTTTTACCAATATAAATACTCTGTGGAGGTTAGCTATTCAGTGCTACTTCCATTGGCATTAGTGAAAACATTTACTGAAAGCAGTGGATGTCCTTATTGTTTTAATTTTTGTAGCACAATTATTCACAATTATAAATTCTTTTAAACTTTGGTAATTGCACATGCACACATTGACACAGGGAAATGCAAGCATGAAGGAAGATGATGAATATGAGAGAAAAAAGTATTTTCTGACTCTCTGAAGTGATCAGGCTTCCAGATGAGGAATGAGTGAATATTTGCTCTGGCACAAACCATCTTGAGTGCTGCAGCTCTGGTTGCCTGGCCACATGAACAGCCATTATCTTGTTTCATAGCCTATCATACAAGACCACTCACCGCAGGACTATAGGTGTAATGTCCAGTGCCCTTGGCCATAGCCATACAGAAAATAGTTCTCATGTTGTTAATAGGTTTTAAGTTATTTTGCTTTCTACGTGCACAAGTCTTTTAAAAAACGGGGCGGGGGGGGGGGGGGGGGGGCGGTTAGCACAAAAATGCTGTGCAACAAATTGGAGGCAGAGTGAGTAAAAAGTTCTCCAAATATTGGTAGCAACTTCTGTTGGTGACTTTTCAGAATGCCTCAGTTGGATGTTGCCACTGCTTGTTGGGCAATTTATTGGGTTACATTCTGATGATCTGGTGTATCATGAAAAAGTCTTGGGAGTCACTATGAGTTTCATGTGCTATGTTATCCTTACTATGGCAAATACTGAATGATATGAGCATTTTTTATATATATGAAAGTTAAAATCACTGATAGGGATTCAACGAGAATTGCAAGCCTCATCCTGTTTATTCAAATACCAGTTTTGAGTGGCCCTCATTGTCAGAAATAAAGTTATCCTGCACTGCATACATGTCTGAGCCTCTATTCAATGCCATGGCTATTTTACTTGTTATTTCAAATAGTTTGCTAATTTCAGGAGCAACTCATTTATGGAGTTTGAACTCCATAAATGAAGAATAAGAAGAGTTAAAGTGAAGGATATGTAAACCTGAAAGAAAATCAGAGAAAATAAGTAGGTGAATTGGGTTAAATATTTTTATTTCAGCTAGATGATGACTGATAGAGTAGTGGAGTCAGAATTTTAGCCTAGGTTACGGATTCTGAGTTGCAAGCTCTGTATTTGATGATTGTTTTGCTGATACTTGTGGCCAGACTATATTGAGGTAGATAAACTGCAACTTCATAATATTTTATGTGTGTCAATTACTTCTTCCTAAACTCCAATAACTTAATGTTAAATTTTATAAATTATCTATGGAGGCATTGTGGAAGGCTTCAATAAATAACAGTAAGAAGAAGAAACCTTTTCATGTGAACAGGATATTAGCAGTAATGAGAAAGGAAAGGTGTTCATAAGCAAACATAATGTCCGTATTTAAAATAAGTCTTTAGAAGAGGTCACAGGTCTGTGATTTCAATGCTTTGTGGGTCATAAATTCAAAGTAAACTCACAGGTCATCTTGCATGAGAAAAATATATCTGTTTTATTCTGTCTTGCTGCCTAAGTAGTTTCTTACTGGAAATAAAAAAGTTGAACATAAACACTAAACATTTCACTGTTAAGAGACATCAAACAACAAAGACAATTTGCCATTCTATATAACTGAATATCAATATTGTATGGAATGAGGAAGCCGTAAATACATAAATTATATGAAAGAACAATGAATGGACTTGTACTGTCACTTCACCTAAAACTGGAAATCAAGTATACACAAGAGAGGAGAAGAAAAATATCTTCTTTATTGAGCCTATGTGATATAGCTATTCCTTCAGATATTTTTACATACTATCCATTGAGTCCCTTAATCCCATTCTTTCTTCACCTTCTTAACAAAAAGAGTGCTTTAAGGTGTGAGTTGAGATAGGTAACTCCATGTGGCAACATTAGGGCAGCGTAGGCATCTATCCCACATGGGGAAACAGGATGCTCAGACCGATAAGATCCACTTGCAAAACCCACAAGTCTTTCAGACTTAACATGCAAGGATTCACATAATTTTAAACATGACAATGTGTCTGTCAGAAATCTGTCTGATTTCAGATGGCTTGGTTTGGGGTTATACAACCAGTTTTTCACCCTTTACTTGCTCTAAAGAGTCAAATTACTTAAATAGACAACCCAAACTAGCCTGGAAGACAGAAGTGAGTGACAGGGGTGACAACACAACCTAGACCTCCAGTTTGGCCCATTAGTGCTCTTCCACGTATAAAAATGAATTAAAAAACCCATTTTCAAACCAATACACAGACAAACTCTAATCATCAATAAAAGATTTTCAGAATGCAGAGTGGTTCTTACCCAATAGGTGTCCCTACAGGGAGAAAAATTTCAGCCCTTCAACTCTTCTCAGGAGTTATGGTGGACTCTTTCCTCACTTTTCCCCCTTCTCAACTTTTATAGTATTTCTTTATGTTTAGGTGGAGCTTGAGTGATTTTTGTCATGAATACCTTTGTCACTGATTGGTGTTTTCTTCTCTCAGCTCATTTTAGAGATACAGTCAAAGAAAATATAGAGCACATTCCCAGTGTGGAGGTACCTTTGGGATGGAGGTGTGCATTAATATTACAAGTAGTCTATAATGAACCAAGTCAATCTGAGGAGAGCAATTTCGCCACAGTTTCTGGCTCAGCAGCAGGACATTGTCCCTTACCTCTCTTGGCTGTCAGTTGCTGTGCAGTTTATCAGCTGGAAAGCACCATCGAGTTTCCCTCCCTGCAGGGATTCCGACAGAGCCTGGCTGCGGGGTCTGCACACTGTTCCAACCTTCAATCCATCCCCCTCAGCAGGAGCTGGGGTTGCAGATTGTGGATGTAGGGAATCATCACAGAATAGGTTTTGAGTATGTCAACCATATTCTATCCAGGGAGTGGCAGCTGCATTTTACCCTATAATTTCCATACTGTTATAACTTCTGTTAGGATGTGAATATAACCTCTTGGTTTCCTTTAATTTTACCCGCAGCCATCTTTCCATTATGAGCCATGGACTTTATTTCACACTTTATTTTTCATACCAACTGCTACAGTCTTTGCTTATATTTGTATTGAACAAATTTTCTGATGAACTCAGTAAACAATAGATTTTTAGTACTAGTCAGAGAGTTGGGCCTTAGTAAATATATATATTTTTATAAGTATATTGATTGTTCTCTAACTCAATGATACAAATTTATGCTTACACTGAAGTCCTCAACTTCAGTTTAATTCATCATCAAAAAGTGCAATAACATGATGAAAAAAGTTCTTAAATCCTTCTTTTAAGAAAACTTTCTTGTAAAAATGTGTAAAATGTAAAGTAATAATGGAATCTATTGAAATGTTTCAGAAGGAAATGAAAAAATATCTTTAGACAGGGTCTGACATTATTTTATGAGGCAATATCTAAAAAGTAAACTTGATGAGCAAGAAAATTTGTAGATGACACTTCCTTGTAAAACAGAATGCTATAAACACTCCCTTCATGGCAAAAAAATCAGTTTACTTTTATAGGTCACAAAACATGAAATAATTTAGCTCATCTCAGCATATAATATATAACATGATTTATTAAGACCCATCTATGCCGTTATATATTTCACTTTTAGTAAACCAGTTACTGCATTTCAAGATTTTATGGTGAATTCTATGTCAACATAGTATCAATAAAATATTTTTCGCTCTATTGCATGAGAGCCATAAATAGATACATGAAATTTTTTGCTGTTCATAGAAAAGAGGAATCTGCAAAAAACCATTAGCATTACAGTTTTTACAAATATGTTATGATCTGTTAACTGAAACTGAGCATTTAATGTACTTTTATTTCTTAATTAACTTACATTAGACAATTGGATTTAAAACATTGTCTAGCAGTACTCACAAAAATATATATTTTCATTGTATCAAAGGTGTCATATGGCTGAGGGCTAGATTTCTTTTTTTTTATTATTACCAATGAAGAGCAGAAGAAAAATTGAAAGTATAAAATTCCTAGTACTCCCCTGCCCAGATGGCTAAGTTTTGCTCTATGTTTTTCCTTGGGACACTTTGAATTCTCAGCCTCTTAACTGAGGCAGTTCACGGATGAAAGCATCAAGCCCATTTGCACCAGAGAGACCAATGTTATATCTGATTCTTTTCCATAAAAAAAAAAAAAAAAAAAATTCTGGGTTGACCTTAATAGAGTATGGAAAGTCCTGAAAATTAGAAAAAGCAGTCTTGGTATAAACTTCACATCAAATTTTTTAACAGTTATTCTTCTTCATTAAATAGATAATGAACATTTCCATGCTTGATGTTTTAGGTTTTTTTCTAACAGGAGTTGTGTAGGCCACAAATCTACTACTCTGTCTATAAAGGTTTGGAAAACAACCCAGTTCCTATGGAACTGTAAGAAACAGAGTTTTTGCCTCCTTGACAGAAATTAGAAAATCACAAACATATTTTTGTAAAAAAATACAATAAAACAAAACAAACAAAAAAACCAGCCTCAAAAAAAAAAAAAACCAAAACAAAACAAAACAAAACAAAACAAAAAAAAAAAAAAAAAAAAAAAAAAAAAAAAAACCCAAACAAACAGGCCAACCAGAAACAAAATTTTTAATATAAAAAGAAATAGGATTTAAAAGTGTTATACAGTCACAATAATCTGGTTTTATATAGAAGATTGGAACAAAGACTTCAAAGGCATTACAAGACTATATGCATTAGAGAGGATTGATAACCGACATGAAAAAAACAGAAAACTAACAAAAATTTCACAGTGGCAGATTAAAAGCAAAGACTAAATTTGAAAGTAACTCTATTAATTAGTTCAATTAACTACCTCTGAGCGAAGCAATTTTAAGAAAATTTGAAATGCTCCCTAATGACTACATTTGTTATAGCTCTAATAAAACTATTCAGCAATGAGTAGGGGTTTTTTTTTTGATTACAAGCACACAGGCCACAATTTTGATTAAAAGTTGATTGTGTTGGATCTCCACTACATGGTACATCATTTACTAACTAGTCGATCTGAGATCATCTTAAACATTCTAGGTAAATCAAATTGTCCATAATACTTTCACGTGTATTTACAAAATTATCTATTTTCAATGATTTTTATTTTTTAGAACTTTCCTCAGTTCATTGGCAAAAGTAACCATGCACTTAACTGCGTGTGCTCCTGTGTTACAAATACACTAAAACCTGTTTAAACATGAATTAACATGAGGAAGAATTCTTATTAAAACAATCAGAAAATTTATATCTTCTAGAAGCGAAAGTTCACTATAGCTTCCACACTTTAAAAAATAACACTTTGATATCATACTAGCTTTTAATTCTGTAAAACAGAAAAATAGAACTAATAATTTGGGTAAAGAACAAAATGAATATTTCAGAAATGACAATAAATTGTTGTTCACAACTAGCTAAAATTTGACACAATGGTTGTATGAACTACCAGAGCAGAATGAACTTTAGAGTTCCAAATGCATTATTAATACCAACATCCACTGTAACAGTTAGCTTTACCTAGGCATTTTGTACATGTACAGAGGATCACAGAAGTTCTGGGTCAATTAGTATGGAAATTAGTAAAGTTAGCCTGACCCAATGTCTTGTCTAATTTACCGTTTCCAAGCCTGCAACTTAGTTATCTGCAACCTCTGTTGCACTGTGACATGAAGTCTTAACCTATATTCTGAACTATCTGCTGCAAGATACTGCACTGGAGACAGCAAAAACTAGCAAGCAGTCACAAACCCATGTGTTGGCTTAAGCTGTAGATAAGTATATTTTTCATTTAAATCACTATGCAACGAATACTCTGGAGAAAACAGCACTCTTCCTGATAGTTTATGGAGATCAAAATTAATTTCAGTCTCTGTAGCTTGGGATAGAGAACTACTCAATGTAGTACCCAAGGAAATTCTAGTGAAGCATTCTGTGGCAGGGCTAATATCTGTGTGATGAATAGATTTTTTTTCTTTGAGATCAAATAGTTAAATGCAGCAGGGATATACAAGTTCGGAAAAGTGGATGCATTAAATGGGAACTTCAAAGCAGAAAAATTCCTTTGCTTGAGCCCTTTACTAGTTCTGTATGTTTTGTAAAGAAGACCAGATATCTTATTTATTGATGTACTCTTTATATAAGATGGTGTTGATTCTGTGTTATTTAGTCTTATCTATGTGAGAACTCAGAGTTCCAGGCTTCTTTACTCTTTCTGGGGTTTTTTTGTGGTTGTTTGTTTGTTTGTTTGTTTGTTTGCTTTGGGTTTTTTGGGGGGGGTTGTTTTGTTTTGTTTTGTTTGGTTGGTTTTGGTTTTGGTTTTTTGTTTTGTTTTGTTTTTGTTTTTGTTTTGTTTTGCTGCTGTTGTTGTTGTTGTTTCTTAACAGGAAAGAAACCATACTGAAATACGACACTTAGTGTGAACCTTAGACAAAAAATATTTTTTTCTCTAGTAGTTGCCAGTGCTTTTAGATTAGATGATATTTACAATAATAAGATTTTTTAATTGATACAATAATTTGATAAATTGTTCCTTTTTTCTTACTATTTACTAAATGTAGACTTCTGTAAGACTATATCCTCAGTGGTTCTCATTTAAAATCACTATTATGAGGGGTAGGTCGAGTGCTTGACCATTAAAAGAATGCAGAACATCCATCCACTCTGCCATTTTTGTCATTTATATACAACTTCGAAGTTTTTAATACTGACTAAACTAAAGGGACAAACTACATCTGGAACACTCGCAGTCAGTCCTCACAGCTGATTTACTTATGCAAGCCTCAAAACACTGAATGGGTTCTATGAAAGTGGGTTTTAATTTATTATTTCAAGGGGAAAAGAAAAAGATAAAAATGTAGGAGAAACCCACAAACTAGCACTCTCTATTTTCCCTTTCAGAAAGCTTTTAGGCTCTGTCCATAGTCTGTGGTTCATGGACTATCATTTTGGTGCTGCTTTGTGAATATTAAAAAGTGAAAAGTTAAACAGCAGACTAAGATAAAACAATCAGGTTGTTTGCAGTGTGTTATTTTCAGATGCTCTTGAGCAAAATTTGTGGACTATGATCTGCTGGCACATTATCTCTGATTTTGCCAGAAGAGAAATTCTTTAATGTGAGGATGATGAGAGGAGAGGTTGTCCAGAGAAGCTGTGGTACCAAATCCTTGGACATGTTCAGGGCCAGGTTGGATGGAGCTCTGAGCAGCCTGATCTGAAAGGTTGTCCTGCCCATGGCAAGGGGCTTGGAACTGGATGATCTCTGAGATCTCTTCCAAGCCAAGCCATGCTATGCTCTTATGATTCTGTAATTCAAGTAACTGATCTGTGTGTTGTACAAAGTCATAAAATGGAGTGGCTGGGTTGTCCTATCAGTTAACCACCTGATACTTGATGATTGGGCAGAAGGACAAAAATACCCTTCAGTATAACCTCCTCATGTTCTCTTTCAGATACTTACTGAGCATATTTTAAAACGTCTTCTTAATAGACTCAATTTAATTAGCCTCCTATTGGCTTCATTTTTCTTTTCCCATTTAAATACTGTTTTACAAGCACATTTGTAAATCACACTGTTCTTTGGCCCAAACATTTCATTCAATGAATAATTGCTTATATACTGTAACAATTACCCAAGTAAATTAATGTCTTAGAATAAGGATGGCACTTAGTGGTGGTTTAGTTCTCTAAATTCCTGCATTTATACTTCAGTTAAACAGGATCTGTCACTGCATAGTACTAATAACAAATTAACTCCCATGCCATGGAGAAATAGCAACCTATCAATGTTATTGTCACCCTATAAATTACTCCAAAACAAATCATCTTCTTGGGCAGATTGTTATGTAAGAGTTGTTCTGTTAAGGTCTTCAGAGAGAAAGAAAGCATAAAGAAAAAGGACATTATAATACTCATCCTAAAAGTAAGGCATTGTCACTTTCTGGAGCAAAGATACAGAAGTTCAGAGCTGCATTTTTCTTCAAACTCTTCCAAACCTGCATTTCATTCAGGCTTGCACAATTACATCAGAATTGGATTATGTGAAGTAATTCTGTGAAGTAATTGGGCCAAAACAGGATTAGCAGGGTGAGCATATAATCTTCTGTAAGTCTGATTTACGTAGGGAACTTTGTGTTTTCCATAAGGGTGGTCATTGGAAGTTTGTCATTATAGTAAATCCTGTAAGAACTACACCTGGTAATGTTTCCTTATTCCAGGACAGGTGGTGAGGCAAGCTTTTGAGAAAAGTCACACACATCAGTAAAAGATGGCTAAAGAAAGAATACATTTCTGTTGTTGTTTAAAACAAGCTGGAAATTAAGCTCCAAGCAGCCACTGCTATTCCACTTCCCCTCTTTAGTGAAAAAGAGACAAAAAGGCAACGACTGTGGGTTGAGGCAAAAATTCAGAGTCTAAAAGAGCAACAGGATAAGGAAAACCAATAGTAACAGCAACAATACTAATGACAACAGTGTATGAAAGTGGGTGATTGCATTAAAAATAAATAAAATGCTTACAGGGATGGAACTGACCCAGTGTTATCATGGCCAGTAACACAGCTTCCCAAGACGAAGAAGAAAATGGCAGGCATTGCCTCTGTTGGCATTTTTCCCCTCAGCTTGAGCCAATGAAAAATAATGGAGACAAACCCTCCCAAGGTTGTACCATCTGTGCAACCCCACTCCATCACTCTTCTACTGCTTTTCTCTCCTGTAAAAAGGAGAAGAAACAGCCATGGTTCTACTGCACATTCCTTTATGATTCCACCTGAAGCAATACCCCAGGGGTGATGTGCCGGGTATAGAATAACAACCTAAACACACTCAGATGGCTGCAGGCTCTACCTTCATCAAGAAAGCTGAAAAAATTAACTCTGTCTGAGCAGAAACTAGGATAAATCTCTGCATATTTTTCACTCTTGAAAGGAGAAATGCTCAGATAAATAATGCAGAATTTTTAAACGGCACAGTTGGACCGTTAGGATCCAATCAGAGTCTGAAATCTGCATTTTTCCAAATTCCAAAGGTATTCAGACTAGGGGGATTGGTTGAAGGTCCATTTATTAAGGTCCATAGTAACTTTGCAACCCCACAAAATTTCAGGGAAAAAAAGAGTACAACTTTCTGTAAAAGATACTCCTTTTTAACACATTGTCCAATTATTCAACTGGCTTAAGATTTTTATGGTCCTTATTGATGGATTTTATTATTAATTTTTAACAGAGATGTTTTCCTTTAGAGAAGTTGTATGCTAACACTTGGGTTATTTAACACTTTATGGACCTGATCCAAAACTTGATGATAATAGATATCATCCTGAAAATAATTAAAGTAAAAGGGGGAAAGGAAATAATCTTTGGGAAAATCAGTCTTCACATATGCTTCTTTCACATTTTACATATTGTTCATAATAGGTGTTAGTAAGCTGATAGCTACAATTAAAAGTGGGAATGAGAAATATGGAGTTAGAGATGACTCCAAATTAAAAAGATAAATATGTGGAAATATTTGTCTACCTTGTGGCAACAGCTTCTATAAATAAGAGCACCTTATGATCTGGACTATGCAATAGAGAGTAGAGGCTTTGAAAACAGGTACCATATTATTAATTAATGTACTTATTTCATCAGCTTTTGATAGGATATAGAACATTACAGAATTTGGCCTCTTTGTTCTATATTGCTCTATATAGAACAATCTATATTGTTCTATATTTGCTCTATTATCTGGAACTCAGATAATGCTTAAAATTCTGAGAACATCATAACAATTTTTATAGTAATAGTTTAGGACTGTATTTTACTGGATTAAATGCATAAATTGTCATGCTTTTCCATAGTGCTTATAAATTTGAAGTTATAAAATTAGGATCGCATATCCTTATTTTTGCAGTCCACTAATATTTAGTTTCAAATGATTTGCATACTACAATACATATTTATATAAAAAGTAGTGGAAATTATTTCAGTAAAATTTCTTAACTAGGCCACCTAGGAAAGGCAGCTTAATTATAACTCTTAGTTTCACTAATCAACATTTTTAATTAACTTTTAGATCTCTATACCTAATTTATGTGGTGCAAATTAAGGTATCCATTAAAAGCTCTTTTGTTCACTGTGTTTATACATTTGCGCTTGTTTGTGTGCTTGTGTCACCTGTGTTCCATAATAGCATGTGTCATTTAATCTCAAAAGTGCAAGCAAATCAAGTAAAGACCAAACAAAGGAAACAGAATAACTTACTAGGAAAAGTGCATGTTAAAGACATAGTAACGAAATAGAAATAGAAATTCAATTATCAAAAAAACACAATAAGCCTACATCCAAAAATACCCAAAACAAAGAAAGAAAACAAAGGCTCCTTGATAAATAACATTAAATGGTTTTGATGCACTCAGGGCAGCTCTAGTGAAAGCAAATTTCAAGTTCAATCATCTGCTGATGCTAGGGAATTAGATTGATCTGCATTTGTTGAGTTTCTGACTCCAAGATTTTAAAGGAGCTGATCAGAGCACGGATCTTCACCCCTGTTAAGGCACAGTTTCTGGGAGAGGTTCTCAGTGCCATCTTGACAGAACTGGTGCAGCAATTTGGTTTTGTTGCACACATTAAACCAATGACTCTACAGTATTAAAACTGGTGTGACATGATGTTCAAACTATGAATATCTTAAAAATAAATAGAAAACAATTTAGTCAAATTATGTACCTACTCCCTGTGACAATTCTGAAACTCTGTTTTAGGGCGTTGCATATTGGCATTATAATTGTAATCCAGATGTATTAGCACCTAAAATTAGTTTCATTAGTCTTCAGAGTAGGAAAAAAATACAGTATTGAACCATTCACCAATTGTTTAAAAGAACAGTAATAACAGTACATCAACTTTAATAATCAGTTTGGTATACGTCAGTATAGATAGTAATACAGTCTTATTTCTCTATTCTCAGATAACAAGACACCTTAATGAAAATACATACTATCAGGTGTTAAATCCATTTATTTGTTGTCCTGCTCTAAGATAGTTCATAATCACATTGTAATCATTTATTTATTCACATCTCTATTAACTTAAATTTTCTTACCATATTACAAGACATAAAGGAGGTAAAAATAACAAGAAATTTCACTGTTTATAAAAAAATTACTCTTGCATTATCCATGAAGAGTATGATTTTCAAAATTCTATGGTTATTATCCTACCATTTTTTGTTTCTACATTTCAATTGAAGCAAAGATTTCTTTAAAGAAGTGAAAAACAACTCTGGCTTCTGGTAAAGAGTAATTTTGGGATTATTCAGTTCTACAGACTTTTTCATACAATCTGTCAGGACAGACTTCACCTGTGCTGTGAGATGTGTATAAAGAAGCAGGTGTAATACACAGATGTTATTGGATAACCAAGGATAGCCTTAGAGTTCCAAGGTGAATATGAGGGTGCACAGTCTGAGTTCACGGGGGGCTGAGTTCTGCAAGTGAATTACAGTGGTTATAAGCCCCCAGCATTGCCAAGGCATGTGCAATATAATGGATGTAGTTGATGGATGTAGTTCCTTGCAGAGGTAATTATTGGATTAGAATCTAGAAGCACAGGAAAGAGTTGCTTTTCTCTATGATACTGGGGAATTGAATTCTGCTCCAGTGCTCTCGTTCTGCTAACAACTGTAGCAGGGAAGCAACTGAACACTGTAGCAATTGGTCATGGGTAATACCAATTTGCTGCTTTTCACTGATAAAATAATTTGTTAACATATGCAAAACATACAGTAACTCTCATACTTATCTCATAGGTAGCTTCTTGTATGGTGAGAAGCATCTTATGAGAAGCTGTTAATAGAAATTTTAGAGTTTTGTAATAAGCTAACTATTGATCAGTTAAAGAACAAGTTAATGTAATTGTTCTGAGCAGCACAAACATCATCAGTAACTGGCAAACCATAAGCTTCTACTCTTAAAATATTAATCAGCCTGTTGCTATACATTTGATAAGGTCCAATTCTCCTCTAACCATCTGATTTTAAGTGTCTGTTTTATTACAAAAAAAAATTATTGGAGTTTTTTTACTGTCTTTTCATCTAAGAATGAAAATACAAGTATTCCAGATTACATAGGCAAAAAATTAGGCAGAAAGCAAATGCTATCCATGAAAGCTTGTGGATAATCCACTGGCTGTATGGCATGTGTTCAAAACATCAAGCTAAAATAGAGAAGGTTTCATGTTCTGATCTAGGGAACAGATAATGAAATGCTCGAAGGGGAACAATAAGTATTACTGGCCATGATTATTTCTGTCACAATGGCTCTTCATTTGTAGATTTCTGCATGAAGAGATCAGATTCATGGGTGGCTTATATTCCCACTACCATCTAAAATATACCCAGTTTAGGTATAGTTCACTATATTGGTATTGTTTAGACATAGTCATGGGATGCAATCTTCTTGAAATCTTGGCTTTTCAGAATTTCATGTATTGTACTCACTAGTTCTGAAAGTTAGCCTTGGACTAACTTGTATGTAAATACATACTTTGAAATGGCAGAAGCTAAAAAAAAAAAAAAAAAGACAGAAAAAAATTCCATGAGAAAGCTAAGCAGGCTTCACCTGCCTCACACTGCACTCTCTTTGTAGACTCAGAATCTAGGTTTTCTTACCAATACTTGCTTTGCCCTTAGATTTTTCATGTCAAAATGTAATTACATGCTTGGGCTACACACATGCATCACGAATAACTTCTTTTTTATGTCATATGCGCTCAACATCTTCATCTTTTTTACAATTCTGCTCATTTCTAATGGAAAAAAAAGAAAGTTTAACATTTCAGCTATGTTTTTAATTCTGGGTGAAAGGAGAAGTCAACAGAAAGATTTGAGAACTCTGCAGTAGGAGATCAAAAGCTCTTTAAAGAGTATCATGTAAGAGAGAATTTACTCTGAAGGCAAGATAGTACTCTAAATTTCATGAGGGCTTGGCTAGGATGTCAACCAGACATGCCAATACTTTAGAAATTAATTACTCCCTAAAGGGGAAACTAGTTAAAAATCCAAAGATACAGAAAGGTTTAGGGAAAAAATGTGTCTTAAGAGAGTGAGAGTCTCAGTAGTAACAGGGAAAACAGGGAAGTCATATAGGTTCTCTGGGAGCAGAGAAGCAGAATTTCCCTATGAGTGAGAGAGAGCCAGGAGCTATTAGTGATCCTGGCATGGGCACTGGCCCCACTGATGGGGCACAGTCACACAGCTGCAAAGGAAGGCCTGTGTGGCTATTTGTGCTGGTTGTTCTTTAGTTATCTATCAAAGGGAATTTGAGCCAGGATAGACCAAGGAAGCCCACTAAGTGCAGCAGTAGACAGGACGAGAGATGTGAATAATTAGAGCATGGTTCAAGGCAGGTCTGCCAAGGCCTACACTGAGATGGGGGCCCTGATCCCATGAGCAAGGGACTCAGTGGTCAGGGCCATTAAGTCCTGTTAGTGGTCTCAGCATCTCTACAGCAGCAGCTGCAGTTTTTCTGTGGCAGGGGCATGTATTTGGAAGAATATTTTACATATTTTTTCTGTAGTTTCCTTGAGAGGTTCCTTTTATTTTTTTCAATTAAGATAATTTCAATGCATTGAAAAAAAAATTAAGAGTATATATCATGAAGTTCCAGAAACTCTCCATAGATTCTTGTACTTTATCATAGACTTCAGCTGTGCCCTATCAAGAGCTTCAGTAGTAGTGTTACTGCCATGACACTCAAACCATATCACAGAATGGTTGAGGTTGGAAGAGGGCTTCAGAAGTCATCTTGTCCCCAACATCCATGCTCAAGCAGGACCATCTAGAGTTGGTTGTCCAGGACTAGGTCTAGATAACTTTTGAAGCTCTCCAAGGACAGAGATTGTACATCTCTCCTTTGCACCCCACCATAAGATATTTATAGATATTGACGAGATTCCTTATGAGCCTTCTCTTTCTCCAGGCTCTCTGTAGAGTGTCTTCTCATAGGAGAGATGTCTCCAGCTCTGGAGTCCCCAGTACAGGGCAGACACAGACCTTTTGGAGCAAGTCCAGAGGACACATCAAAAATGATCAAAGGAATGGAACCTCTCTGATCAGCAAAGGCTGACAGAATTTGGATTACTCTGCCTGGAGAAGAGAAGGTTCCAGGAAGATGTTATTGAGGTTTTTTGACATTTAAAGGGGGTTTAAAAGAAAGATGGAGACAGACTATTTAGCAGGGTCTGCAGTGATTGGACAAGGCATAAGTGTTTGGACAAGGGATAAAGAAGTGCTGATTCAGACTAGACATAAGAAAAAAATTGTTCAAGAAATGTGGTGAAACCCTGGTAAAAGTTTTTCAGTGAGGCTTTAGATTAACCATCCCTGGAAAGGTTATGTTGGACAGGGTTTTGAGAACTTGATCTAGTCAAGGTTCTCTGTGATCATTGCAAAGGTATTGAAATAGATGAGTTTTAAAAGTCCCTTTCATCCCAAACTGTTCTGTGATTCTGTGATCCTGCTAAGGTCTTTATGGATGATAGCATGACTTTCTGCTGTATCAGTGACTCCTCATTTTGTGCAACCTGCAAATTTTCTGAACACGCACCATCATACAAATTATTAATGAAGGTGTTAAACAGGACTGGAGCTAGCATTTACCCCTGGGGTACAAGTGCAGTTACTGACCTCCAGCCAGATTTTATATCGCTGACCATCAGTCTCTCGGTCCAGCCATTCAGACAGCTTTCAATTCAGCTCACTCTCTTCTCATCCAGCCTACACATCACAGGCTTGCTTCTGATGCTCTTACAGGAGACACTTTTCCCCTTCCTGAAGGCTGGGTAAGTAATATCACTGCTTCCTGCTCATCTACTAGGCCAGTAATTTTTTTTTGAATTTTATCACAGAGGTTTAGGAATGATGTTTGCTTTCCTACAGTCTTCAGGCACTTGTCCCAGTCACTGTCACTGTCAATTTAAGTTTGTTAATTGTGGTTAGGCAATTTTTACACAACGCACCTGACAGACCCCTCAGCACTCATGGGTGCATTGCATCATGGCCTCTGGGTTTATGCATGTACAGTTCACTTGAGTGATCCTTTTGCACCAGGGGTATACCTTCCTTGCTCCAGACTTTTCCTCTGGTCTCTGGGTCCTCAGAATTCTGGAAGTGGGTCTTACAAAACTGAACTGAAAAAGACACCTGAGAATTTTCTGTCATTTAAAACAGGGTGCCTCATTCAGCAGTGAGCCAACATTTTTGCTAGTCTAAGTTTGTTAGGTACATCCTTGCAGAAGCACTTCCTTCCTTCAACATCCTCTGTGACATTCAGCTCTGTGTGGGTTATGACTTCCCTAAGCACATCTCTACTTATCAGAGAGTGTCTATATTCCAAGTTACCTCTACCTACACTCACCTTCTAGTCTAAGTGTTGCCAGAAAATCCTCCTTTGTCAGTCTTCTGTGGTTTTTGTTTGACTTCCTAGTTGTTAGGATGGATTGTTCATTAGCTGAAGAAGGCAACTCTTGAATGTCAAACAGCTTCCTTGTCTCCCTCTTCTGTCCAGAGCCTTATGCCATAAAACTTTCTCAACCAGATCTCTGAAGGGAAC